>NC_142938.1:47604313-47614313 GCF_046866305.1 Octopus bimaculoides | reverse complement strand
GTTCAATGTACACACCTTCAATGGCAATCATGCACCTTGAATCTTTAGACTGATACTTATTCGGATGTTCTGATGTCATGCGACCCTGCGACGTCGATGCAACACTGCTGCTTCCGTGAGTCTTCATATGTGAGGACACATGGAACTCTTGGCGGTCGTGATTCTTTAGTCGCTAGTGGGTTTGTGCTCTTTTCTGCTTGTACTCTTTCACATGTATAGTCATCTAAGAATCTACGACTAAAGAAAATAATCAAAAATTCCACAGTTGGGCAAGATGGGTCCCATGGCACATGTATGTATGTATGTATGTATGTATGTATGTGTGCACGTCAAATTTACAACGATAAAGAAAAATATAGAACAACCATTGTTTATACCTTATCTTACATTTTTTTTTTTTTTTTTTTTTTCATCATGTAACCTCGTGGGCATCGGTACCATTTTCCTCTTTCTCCGTTCTTCCATTCTCCGAACTTTCCATCTTTCCGACGAAGGGCTACGCCCGAAACGTCATACACTCTCTCTTTCCTTTCCTGAGCGTCCAATAATACTATCCATATCACGTCCTCACTTTGTTGTTTTTTTGTTTCTTTGTTATTGTGTTTTTGAACTATATATATATATATATATATATATATATATATATATATATATACACACACACATTGTCTCCAGCATAGTTAGATTTCAACGGCCATGTACACTAACTTACACGTTTGCATACACATACGTATACATATGTATGTATACATACCTGTGCACAGTTATGTATGAGCACAAGTATGGCTAGTTTTGAATGTATGCTCTGGCCTGTATGTTTTAACTTATGTATGTGCGCAATTACATATGTTTATATATCTGCATATGTTGCTCAGACAATAAGCTCTTATATCTATGCGTTTAAGTCTTAATACACGTGCGTAAAATCCTTTAAATCCATACCAACCGTCTGGAATATTTTCCATATTTTCACAGTGGCGTCAATATGTACTTGCAATTTCTTAATTAACCCTTCATTTCTGGTTTAGTAAATTTCACCTTCTCAAGGCGAGTAACTAAGTGTATATATTGAAGTGTTCCAATTATTACAGGTATAAGTATAAAACATTTCGCCGAGTGGAGCAATTACAGCTTTTGCATTAAATTTATCTTTCTTTTCTCTTTTATTTTTTTTTGTCTGTGGCCATGCTGGAGTACTGCTTTAAAGGGTTTAAGCCGAATACATCGACCACTGAACTTAATTTTATAAAGCTTGGCACTCTTTCTATCACTTACTTTTACCGAACCTCTATGTTACGGCGACGGAAACAAGCCGACACCGGTTGGCAGGGGGTGATGGGGACAAGCACAATCTCAAAGACACTCACTCACATAAATATTGTATATATATGTGTGTGTGTGTGTGTGTGTGTGTGTGTGTGTGTGTACAGGAGTTGGACAAAATAATGGAGACACCTTAAAATTTCAAACAAATTTATTTTAAAATGGGGTAGGACCGCCTTTGACAGTAATTACAGCTCGAATTCTGCGAGTTGTGGACTCGTACAAAGTTTGAATTGTTTCAAAAGGAATTTTTGTCCATTCTTCAGCTAAAACAGTCTCCAGTTCTTGTAGTGACAATGGTGGAGGATATCAACTCCTTATTTGTTTTTCTAAAATGCACCATAAATGTTCAATAATATTGAGATCTGGGGACTGTGGTGGCCAAATAAGATGTTAAACTTCACTAGAATGTTCCTCGTGCCATTCAGTAACAACTTTAACCGTGTGAATTGGTGCATTATCTTCCTGAAAGATTGCATTTCCTTCCGGTAACAATTCCGCAACGATAGGATGAATTTGATCAGATAAAATCCTTAAATAGTCTTGACTGTTAATTCTGCCACGAAGGGAAAACATTGGGCCGGCGGATTTCCAAGATATAGCCTCCCACTGATCATCACAGAGCCTCCTCCATGTTTAACAGTTGGAAGAAGGCAGTCTGAGTCAAATGCTTCTTTTGGCTGTCTCTACACGTATACTCGGCCGGTGGTCGGAAATACAGTAAAGGATGACTCGTCCAAGAAAATAACATTCTTCCACTGCTCTAGGGACTAATTCTGTAGGTTTTTACTCCACTCTAAACGCTTTGTAACGTTTGTTTTTGAAAGTAGTGGTTTTCTGATTGCAGCCCTCTCGTGAAATTTGGCTTTGTGCAGCTCTCGGCGAACAGCTTTTTGTGGAAACTGGGTTCTCGAGGTGGTCATTAAGCTCTGCAGTAATTTTGGGAGCTGTACTTTTGTGATCCTTTGTAACAATTCGCGTAAGAGTCTGACGGTCCCTAACTGAAATTTTTGGCTTTCTTCCGGAGTTTTTTTTTAACGAGGAGGCTTTTCGCTCTTTCTCAAAGACTGTCATTACTTTCGAGACAGAACTTCTTGATACACCAAACATTTCGGCTGTTTTCGTTACGCTAGCGCCTGCCATACGAGCACCAACAATTTGACCTCTTTGAAAGTCCGATAGATCTGTCATTTTAATGGATTTTAATTACCTTTTTCTGATGATATCTGAAAAGAAACAGCAATTTTATAGCAAAACATATTAATCAACACTAATAATAAATAAAAAAACATGAAAATAAAAAAGCTTTTGGCGGTTTTATAGACATTTATAATTATGATATATATATATATATATATATATATATATATATATATATATATATATATATATCAAACACTGCAAGATATTTTAAATGATTCTCTCAATCTAATGCCCTTAATAATAATTTCCAGTTTAAGCCCAAGATCAGCAATTCTCAAACGGAAGACTTTCGGAGTTTAAATCGATCCCAGTACTTGGCTGGGACATTACTTTATTAATCCAGATGGGATGAAAAGCATAATTAATCTTGACCGGATTCGAATTAAGAGTGTAAAGATCCGGAACAAATTGTACAAAATATATCATCTCACACTTCGCTTGAGTTTCCATCGGTCAATATTAAATACATATTGAAGGCAGCGAGCTGGCAGAATTGTTAGCACGCCAGGCAGAATGCTTAGCGGCATTTCGTCCGTCTTTACTTTCTGAGTTCAAATGCAGCCGAGATCGACTTTGCTTTACATCCTATCGTAGCAGTCGAGCACTGGGTCGATGTAATTGAATTATCATTCCCCACGAAATTGCTGTCTTTGTGTCAAAATTTGAAACTAATATTAAACACATATTAGCCTGGACCGCCATCGGCCATGGTGAATTAATATCCAGGGTACAGACAAGGTCAATAGAAGACTAGCAGTTGCTCATGTAACACGTCTTCTATCGATATTTTCCAAGGGAAGGGCAAGTGCCAATACAGCTTGGCACATGTATCATAGCAAACTCAAAGCAATAACTTGTCCAATACTCCTAAATTTACCATTCCATCGCCCTTGACGGGTACTTCATTTAATCAATCCCGAAAGGATGAAGACAAACTTGACCACGAAAAGATTTGAATTAAGAATGTAAGAGCCGAAAGAAATACTACAAGACATTTTCTAAATTCATTGGCTGTACCCTAGTATTACTGTTATTTTATCGTAATGACTCCGGAGATGTTTAAACGTAGAAGGTAAACGGTTGAATCTTAATATCATAAGGCATTTTGTTTGTGCGTTATTACCATTAGGTATTTTACCAATATTAAATGAACATAAGTATATTATATAACGTGTGAATGTATATATAGGATTTTGCACATGAGTATGTGTGAAAATAGTAAGCTGGTAGAATTGATGAAGCATCGGTAAAAAGAATAAAAAGAAATATTTGTGTGTTGTATTAACGTTTCTTTTTTATTGATACAATCTCAGTGTTGCTTGAATTCCAGTTTTGCTTTCTATGTTGTTTACCGTATTCTAAGATTGCAATTTTACTGTTCGGAACCACGCGTCTTACGCCTTTGAATAACTACTCTGTACGAAATATCGGAACACATCTCAGGGCACATAACGAGCTTTTATTTTACAATGATCCAAAGAAAACTTGTAAATGATGAATGTTATGTGCTGCGTTCTTTTATTTAGTGATTATGAAGCCATTTTAAATAAGAACATTTCTGTTCTCAGTGGCTGAAAATATTTTCATGTAACATATTGATTCATCAAGTATACTGTTTTCACAGAAACTCACATGCATACATACTTACATATATGTACTACATATATGTACACTCCTGCACGCATGCATACACACGTATTATATACGTATATATATATATATATATATATATATATATACACACACACGCACACACTCACTCGCGTTCACGTATTTGTATATAATCATATACATCTAAACTTTTATTACCTATACTCTTTAAAATACTGTTGTTTATACAGCTATTTTCCTTACTGAGTTTTGTTTATTTTCTGCTAATTTATTTTATTCGTATTTAAGGGCAGAAAATTAAATTTAATTTCCGTGTGGAAATGTTTCCTTTTTTTTTCTTACCGAAATATTTTCTTCAACAACAACAACAACAACAACAACAACAGCAGCAGCAGCAGCAGCAGCTGAAGCAGCAACAACAACAACAACAACAACAACAACAGCAGCAGCAACAACAACAACAACAATAACAACGGCGTCGTGAGAAAAACAGCTACAAAGGAAGAAAACGAAGAAAAAAGTTGGGGAATTTTTGTTGAAATTCCTTAAATTTCTTGAGTGTCAGTTATTTGTCTTTCTCACTCTTTTTCACCATCTTCTTTCCACTCTCTTTCTCTCTCTACACCTGTCCGTATCTCTTTTATTTCCATGTCTTTCTTTATCTCGCGTGTCACAATTTTTCTTTCTCTCTACAGCTCTGTTTATTTCTTTATTCCTTTATTCCTTTATCTATCTATCTATCTATCTATCTATCTATCTATCTATCTATCTATTTGTCTGTCTGTCTGTCTGTCTGCCTGTCTCTCTCTCTCTCTCACTATCTATCTATCTATCTATCTTGCAAATGCCTCAAAGACCTGCTCAGACGCTTTCAACTGTCTGACAGGTACCGACTCGATTACCCGAATGCGCCAATGTGGACATGGACAAACCGCATCGGGTCGTCGAGATCGTATCTAGATAGAATACTGTGTAGGAGAGTAGATAGAGATAGCATAGGGTGTCCACAATTTCACATAGTCAGCTACACGGATCACAAACTTGTGACGTGTACGCTAGACTTAGATAAGACACATAGGCAGGGCTCCGGTTACTGGAAACTAAACGCGTCTTTCCCGTCGAGACCAGTTTTCAGAGACCGGATTAGCACGTTAGTAAAGAGGGCTTTGACAGGAGCCATCATCAATAACAAATGGTGGTTTGCCCTCAAGAGAGCAATAAAAGCAGAAGCGGTTAGGTATAGCAAAGCACTAGCCATAGACAGAAACAGAGTAGAGGGTGAACTAGTTAAGAAGCTAGAAGAGGCAATTAGAAGTGGCATCGCATCCGACGTTTTGGCGGCGAGGTTGTCCCTTGACCAACACTTCAACGCCAAACACGAAGGGTGCGTTGTCAGGGCTAGGATGCGTGCTCTAAGAAACGAAGGTGTTGGAGCCGCACGAGAGGCCCGGGTGGCGGAGGCGCAACAGGGCAACAAAGCCACCATTCGGTCTCTGGTGGACGAACAGGGGCGCGAACTGCTCGAGCCAAGCAAAATGTGTGAGGCCTTTCAGCGGCACTTTGCTCGACTGTTTGGGACGAATGGCGAGCGAGAACGCAGGGTGGACTTCAGTGCCTACCTGCACAGCCTGCCACGACTCTCGGCAAGAGAGGCGGAGTGCTGCGAAGGTGCCATCAAGGCGGCGGAAGTGAGGGACGCGATGGCGGGATGCTCGAGGGATAAATCTCCGGGTTTGGATGGTCTGCCCTACGAGCTTTACAACTGTAAGCCAGACTTGTTTGGAGACGTCTTGGCGGCCGTGTACTGCAACTGGCAGCAAAACGGGAGCATTCCCGGTTTTGTGAGTCGAGGAGCCGTAACGCTGCTGAAGAAAGATCCAAACAAGGGGGACGTCATAGATAACTTTAGGCCCATCACTCTGCTCAATGCAGACTTGAAAATTTTGGCCAAGGTGTTAGCCAAGCGGTTGGCGCTTGTCATCGAGAAACTGATCGGCAAGGCGCAAACGTGCGCGGTGCCGGGCAGGAGCATCCATGACAACCTCCATCTGATGCGCTACATCATAGAGAGGGTAGTTAAGGAACCTGGCATGGGTGGGGCCCTGATCAATTTAGATCAATCGAAAGCTTTCGATAGGGTAGACCATCAATACTTGGAGGCTGTCCTCATAGCAGCCGGCTTCGGTCCCATTTTCCGCGGCTGGATTGCTGCCTTGTACAGAGGCATCCGTTCGGTAGTTCGCGTCAATGGGCATCTATCAAGACCCTTCGACATTGCACGTTCGGTCCGTCAGGGATGCCCCCTCTCGTCGCTTCTGTACGTGTTGACTCTCGAGCCACTACTGCGGAAGCTGGCGACGCTGAGGGGCATCCCGCGAGAGTTGGGATGCGGGACGAGCGTGTCATCATACGCGGACGACGTCACCGTCATAGTGTCTAGCCAAAAGCACATCGAGCTTGTCGGCGAGACACTGAGAGAATACGAAGCGGTAACGGGAGCGAAAATCAACCGGGATAAGTCAGTGGGCTTGCGGCTCGGCACCTGGAGAAGCAACCCCATGCCGTCAAGTAGCGCCTCCGTCGTGGGACGTTGGACTGACGGTCCGGTTGAGATGCTCGGGGTCTGGTTTGGTCCAGACCTCCAAACGGAGAAGAACTGGGACGAGATAACGAGAAGGGTGGCCACTCTAGCCCGGCAATGGGCCGAGAGGAAGCTTTCCCTGAAAGGTCGGGCGGAGGTGGCGAACACGTACATCGCGTCCGTCATCTACTACCGCCTGACCGTCGTTCCTTGTCCCGACCCTACCATCACCAAACTGGAGCGCATCCTCTTCCGCTTCTTGTGGAAAGGAAGCGTTCCGATGGTTAGGCGATCCGTTTGCTGCCAACACCCGTTAAAAGGAGGACTGGGCATGCCGTGGTTGATGATGCGCAGACACGCGCTGAGACTGCGACATCTCCGGCTCTACGTAGACAGCGGTGAACAGGTGTGGTCGCCGTTTGTGCGGCGCGCTTTCCCGCAGCTCGTCTCCATGACCGAACTGCAGTCATGGATCAAGAAGAGGCCGAGGAAGGGCGAATGGCACCGCGAGTGTCGCGCTGCTCTTCGGCAACTCCAACAACCCGGGTCAACCTTGAGCGACTGCATCACAACTAACGCATTCTATAGTGGATTAGTGGAGGGAAGGTACGACGACGATCTCGGGGCGAACCTGGGCGTCGACGAGGAATACCTGACCCGCCTGTTTAAGACGACCTTCGGGCCGGGACCTATGGACAACTTCCAGAGATCCCTGGCCTGGCAGTGCTATCGAGAAGCACTACCCGTTCGGGATAAGCTCTACAGGCATGGCTCGAGAAACACGGGGCCGACCTGTCCGAGATGCCGGCAGAGCGACGAAACCGTTCTGCACGCACTCGTACAGTGTCCCACCATTTCCGAGCTGTGGGCTTACGTCGAACAACTGCTATCGCGTGTGGGACGAGTCGGTCTATCAGCCGAGTCTATCGTGAATATTGTCGCGCCTCCTTCCTTTAAACGGGAAGGAAGAGCTATTTTCATCGTACTTGTGGCTATGGCGAAAGAATGTGTATGGTGGACGCGTCTGAAAGGTCTAGAGACAAAGACTTTCCTCTCTGGGCAATCTCTCATCAACTTCTTCAAGTATCACCTGAAGAGGAAGTTGAGAGTAGAAAGGGAAGTCTTGTCTAGTGAATGCTTCAAAAAAAGATGGGTGAATGTAGCAAGGATGGCACGTGTGAACGACGGAGCCATCTTGAGCATAACCCTATGAACAAGAAAAAAAAAAAAAAAAAAAAAAAAAAAGAAAAAAAAAAGAAAAAAAATAAAACAAAAAGGCAAAAGAGAGTCACTTACTGTTATAGTTTCTTCAATGAGAATATTGACCAAGGTTACCGTGGTCTTTTCCGTAGGCTTTTCCTTCCACGGCTAAACCTAAACTGTCCTCCCCTCTTTTTACACGAGAACATTACTGTGTGATACACGATCCCTATTGATCGGCCTTTCCTTTTCTTTTTTTTTCGATCCCTTTTGATCGAACTGCCCCTTTTTCCCTTCCTACGATCCCTTTTGATCGACACCACCAATTTTTTTTTTTTTTTTTTTTTTTTTTCCTTCCTTCCCCCTCCCAAAAAGAAAAGCTCTACATTGTATTTGTCCCATCTTCGTTGAGCCCTGTGTGGCTAATAAAAGAAATGTATCTATCTATCTATCTATCTATCTATCTGTCTATCTGCTTTCATTACATATAATGTCAATGTCAATTCGAAACCTTTCAATGTGAGTGTTGGACTTCGTCAGAGGTATGTATCGTCATTTTCCCCTTTTCATAACTTCTATGAACTGAACTGACATGCCCATCCGTTGTGGAAGTAATATCACAATCGGTGGGTGTAGGATCAATCGGCTGATATTTGTAGTCGACATTTGGTACTATTTGGCTCATCAGAAGTTGATCTCCAGTATGTACTGAGTAGGTTTTCAGTCGAATGCTGCAACGCAGGGATCAGAATTAGTGTTGTGAAGACTGACATGTTGGTCATCTCAAAAACATCTTCCTAGGGCACTGTGCATGGTAGTGGAACATCACTGAGGCAAGTGGAGAAGTTTAAGCATCTCGGGGAGGTAGTCATGTGTGATGGGAAGTAGGAGATTGAACTGGATTACAGAACTGGATGTGCTGGAGCAGTAAAGTGTCAGCTCCAACAATCGATCCTTAGGAGAGGAGAAGTTGGAAAAAAGCCCAACTCAATGTTTTCAGTTCAGTTTTCGTGACGATCCTGACCTGTGGTCAAGTATGTTGGTGAATGACCTAAAGTGTATTATTGCGATTACAAGTCGCCGAAATGGAGTTCCTTTAAAGAACCCCTGGAGTAACGTTACTCGATGGGGTGCATAAATCGGAGACCGAAGAGACTCTTCGGGTCAACTTTCCATATTAAGAAGTCACAGCTCCGGTACACCGTGCATGAGATTATAATGTCACTGGGAAGAATAGCAAGAGATTCTTGAAGCTGAGTAATCTGCAAGAGATCTTCGGGTAAACCAGGACCGAAATCATTGGGTAATATCCATCGTCTCAGTTGGTCACACTTGCGAGCCTAGCGGTGAAGTCTAATGCTTCTGATAGGCCTCTGTGAAGTACTCTACCCTTCTCAGGAGAAGCGGGCGGAGAAGATGGATGAATGTATAAGAACATAAATGCCAATAGAACTTTCTGTTGAATGTAGGTTAGTTGGAATATACAATGTCACACATTAATACTTTCTGTTGAATAGCTTAAGTGAAACTTGTAATATCACACGCCAATAGGTTCTGATAGATGTGGATTGGCTTCAGTATGGAATACAACACACCATTACTTCCTGTCAGAAGTAGGGCTGAACAATATTGCATCAAACAATATTGCATCATTCGTGTCAAATGGAATCGACGTTATTTCTTGCTGTGTGTAATCCATTTACAAATTGATGTGTCTGTAATAATTGAAATGTTAATGAAAGCAGGCGGCTTTCTGTAGTGATTCTAATTGTTGCTGCTGCTGCTGTAGCCGTTGAAGTTCTTTGGTGCCAAATGACTTCTGAATATACAAACTTATGACCAAAGATATTTGTTTCCCGACCATCACCTTGATTAGTTCGCGAGAGTGTATCGAGGTGTGTGCTATCAAATATATTCATGGGTTAGATATAATTTGAGAGTGGTTTGGTTGTCATTGAACGAACAAACAAGTAGAGATCTTTTCATCGGTTCTTGTAGATGGGTGTTGTTGATAGCACTGTGAAGAAGAAAGAGGATCATACTGGTTCTTAATCTTACTCGATTTTTAATCTCACATGAAAA
>NC_142938.1:47571813-47599313 GCF_046866305.1 Octopus bimaculoides | reverse complement strand
AATCTATTCTATTCTTTCTTTCGGTTCGTTCCCTTAACCATGTAGTATTTATTTTCTTTCTTTCTTTCTTTCTTTCTTTCTTTCTTTCTTTCTTTCTTTCTTTCTTTCTTTCTTTCTTTCTTACTTACTTTCTTTCTTTCTTTACTTCTTCATTTCTTTCTTTCTTTGGTTGTTTGTTTGTTTGTTTGTTGTTTGTGTCTTTCTTTCTTTCTTTCTTTCTATCTTCTTTTCTTTCTTTCTATCTTCTTTTCTTTCTTTCTTTCCTTCTTTCTTTCTTTCTTTCTTCCTTCCTTCCTTCCTTTCTTTCTTTCTTTCTTTCTTTTATTCACCCATTCATTCATTCAGTCCTTTATTTTTGGTTGTGTCTTCTCCATAACTGCTACATCGACTCTACCCTTCTAACTGGTTTCTATCCTTAGATCAGCTCTAAAAAACAACTGCATGTTCCATAACCATTCCAGCTTGGGCCATCATGTCCACAATACCAAACATATTTTCTTTATTACAATGGATTAGTTGGAATGTGTGTTAAATTTAGCTTCTGTTTTTGGCAGGTAGTGGAGTAGCAATGGCCCAGTGGTTAAGGCAGCGGACTCGCGGTCATAGGATTGCGGTTTCGATTCCCAGACCGAGTGTTGTGAGTGTTTATTGAGCGAAAACACCTAAAACCTCCACGAGGCTCCGGCAGAGGATGGTGGCGAACCCTGCTGTACTCTTCCACCACAACTTTCTCTCACTCTTTCTTCCTGTTTCTGTTGTACCTGTAATTCAAAGGGTCAACCTTGTCACACTGTGTCACGCTGAATAACCCCGCGAACTACGTTAAGGGTACACGTGTCTGTGGAGTGCTCAGCCACTTGCACGTTAATTTCACGAGCAGGCTGTTCCGTTGATCAGATCAACTGGAACCCTCGACGTCGTAAGCGACGGAGTGCCAACAACAACATTTTGGCAGGTAAAGTTTCTGTCATTCACTCCTATACATCTATCGTACGTCTATATATTTTACTCTCTTTCCCTTCGTTACTCTCTTGTTCTCTCTTCTTGCTTTCATCGCTTTCTCTCTCTTTCTCCACTATTCACCACTCTTTCTAGTCCTCAAGGCCCCCCTTGACTGGATTACCTCTCACTTCCCTTATACCGAATCGCATTACCCCCCAACCCCACCATCATCACCACATCTATCTTTCAGTCAATCTCCCCTATAGTTTCTCCAAACTCTGGTATTGTTTCTGCTCTCCCTTTCAGCTCTTTCACTGTACAAACCTTTGTCAACACCGTCTATCTATATCAAAACGGAACTTTTAAACAACAGTATATAACAGTCAAACACTATACATTTCCACCTCAGCGTGTCGTATTTACAATCGATGATCATCTCTCTCTCTCTCTCTCTCTCTCTCTCTCTCTCTCTCTCTCTCTCTCTCTCTCTCTCTCTCTCTGAACATTTTTCAATCTGAACATTTTTCAATTCAATATGGGAAGAGAAGAATGTTACGCAAAATTGACTGACGTGTGTAACGACCTGTCGTTTCATTACTTTTGTATTTGATTTGTAGTCTACTCCACTGGTGATATTATTATTTGTGTAGAAAATCAAAACACATAATATAATCTCATAAACCGGGATTCTTTAACAGGTAGCTAAATGTTACTTTTGGTTCTAAAATTAATAAGGAAAACGATCCAAACGAAGGGGACCGCCCCACATAAACGTCTTCGAAGGCAGGGCATGGAAATATTTTGATGGGGCGTGGATTACTTACTCTTTACTCTTTTACTTGTTTCAGTCATTTGACTGTAGCCATGCTGGAGCACCGCCTTTTAGTCGAGCAAATCGACCCCATGACTTATTCTATCGGTCTCTTTTGCCGAACCGCTAAGTTACGGGGACCTAAACACACCAGCATCGGTTGTCAAGCGATGTTGGGGGGACAAACACAGGCACACAAACATACACACACAGATATATATATATATATATATATATATATATATATATATATATATATATATATATATATATATATATATATATATATATATACATATATACGACGGGCTTCTTTCAGTTTCCGTCTACCAAATCCACTCACAAGGCTTTGGTCGGCCCGAGGCTATAGTAGAAGACACTTGCCCAAGCTGCCACGCAGTGGGACTGAACCCGGAACCATGTGGTTGGTAAGCAAGCTACTTACCACACAGTCACTCCTACGCCTACTTCAGGACAAAATTTGCTTAACATGCATGTCATCTAAGACCCATATCGCTAAGATGCGAGACATAGATTCTACATCATTGCCCTAATGTTTGAAATGCCTTTGCTCACAGACTCCCCACCCCCTATTCAGACGTCAAATGAAATTAAGCAACAATAATAGCAACCTGAGAAAAATCATTAATAAATATCCGATTACTGACGCTGTTCACAATATTCGCTAAAACTCATGTGAAATAACCCTGCGACGAACTAACCTTTCAATTAGTGGGGGGATGTCGGTCTCCTTGCCTGGTCAGCTGAGTGGCAACATTGGAAAACAAAAAGTCTGCGAAGCGCATTGTGACCAGCGATGCATAATAACATCTAATTGTCTAGTCTAGTGGTTCTGAATTATTTTTTAAAACTTATGGACCTCGTCGATTCCTATTTTACCCTACAGAACTTTTATAGCCATTCGATGTGTATAAAAAAATCATCTTACTGTATTCTTATAATTAAATATTATAAGGAATTGTATTAAAAAAATAAAAATATTTTTTGTATTGTAGAAGTATCAGTAATCTATAGCACATCAATGTAACAATAAAATCTTACGTGGACACCCAAGGACCGTATGGAGCCCGTTTGAAAACCACTGGTTTAGTCGATCACGTGATCAAGTGATATTTTAATGTTATAACACTTTTAAAAAGTGGAATATCAAAATGTGCGTTGTTTATGCCTCCTCTATAAATATTGACATTTTAAATAAAAAAAATAAAACGTAGCTTATCAATAAGTACAACTGATATGCAATGGATACTCTCAAAATTCATCGCATGTCACCAACAATAACTGATATATGAACCTCGCTTCTCTCTCGGCACTTGAAATACCATGCCTTGAAAACTATATATGGGAATTGAAACGGGATTAGGTGACCTTTATACTTTACCAAAAGCATTAAGTAGCATTAACAGAGAATCGCTACCGCCTTCCAGACGTGTTTTCTGCCGGCTTATAACTTCAGCTTTCTGGTGCCAAATGACTGAGTAAAAAAAAATATAATTTGAATGTTCGATATCAATTAAATATTTATTTTAATGTTTATTTTATTTTGAAATTTCCTCTGTTCATTTATTTATTGTTTAATAATCTCATCGTCTATTTGGCTGGTTGGTTCGTTGGTTGGTTGGTTGGCTGTTTATATAATTTTTTTGTGGCTGCTATGGTTGTTAGCGTTCTTGCTGCTGCTGCTGCTGCTGCTGCTGCTGTTACTGCTGCTGTTCTTAAATGATCGTCTGATGAAATGTAAACCGAGTGACGAAGAACACAAAAGACATTATTCAGTGAATCTTGCGCTGATGGATAACGTATTTGAAATTTGTAAGTCGACCGCCTTTTGATGAATCGTATGGCAAAAATCGCAAACACACAACAACATCAATAACAAAAATAAAACAAAAATAAATTTACAAAAGCAAACAACCAAATATTTATCATCAGCTCATCTAAAGACAAATACTCACAGGAACTTAACTTCACCAGTATGTCTGGAGAATTCCATCGCCAACCCCAATCGCCACGTAAAAAATAAAATAAAAGCCAAATTACACAAAACAAGATAATTTCGATCGAATTAAAAATAAAAATAAAATGGCTGCAAAAAGATTTAGAAACATACAAATAAATATTTAAAATTTTCAAGATTGAAGAAGTTTTTTCATGATTGTTTGTTTGCTTGGTGACATAATTTCTTTTATATAAACGCCATTATTATTATTGCTGTTGTCTTCATCGCTGCCATCATTATCATCATCATCATCATCATCATCATCATCATCATAAGCAGAAGCTTCCGCATCGACGTCGTTACGGTCATCACCGTCATTGTCAGATCAGCATCATCATTGGCGGCGTCGATGACGTTATAATAAAGAAGATGACGACGAGGAGGAGGAGGAGGTGAAGGAGGAGGGATCATCATCATCACAATCATGTTCATCATCTTAATCTTTGTTTTCGTTGACTACAACCGCCACTGCCACCATCAGTATCACAACCACAATGACCACCTCCACGACTGCCACCACCTCTACAATACCAACATCCTCCTCTCTCTTCTTCTTCTTCTTCTTCTTCTTCTTCTTCTTCTTCTTCTTGTCTTCTCCTCCTCATCCTCCTTCTCCTTCTTAATCTTATTGTTGTTATTATTATTCCATTGCCATTATTTTTTTTATTTTGCTCATTACTTCATTATTTCATCTCGAATATTCGGAAAGCGCATATCGCCTTCGTAAATATTTGTCCAAAAATAACGATGCACAAACAAAACATTTGAAATGAAAATACAGTTAAGACGGGGTGATGGCGGGCGGGTGGGGGGTTACGGCAGAAATGGAGAAGTAAAAATTAATTAAAAAATTTCTTAAATAAAAATACATTAATAACGTTAATATGAATTCTATTGCTCCGTTTTTTTGTGACGGTAGTGGTGGTGGTTGCGCGGGCTTTTTAAAATTTTTTTATTAAAATCGATTCTTTCTGTTTCATTCTCTTTTATCTTCAATGTCTTATTCTTTATTTTACTCTCATTCTTTCTCTCTTTCAGTGGTTCTTGAGACTTCTCACTCCGCTAACAGCACTCTCTCCTCCTTAGGTGCTTTGTTACATTCCCTTACTTTCATTCATATATGTATGCATACATGTATGCAAGTCAATATGTATGTTCGTATGTATGTATGTATGTATGTATGTATGTATGTATGCATGAATGCATGTATGTATGTATGTTTGTATTGTGCAAGTATGTATGCATGCATGTTCGTATGTTTGTATGCATGCATATATGTATGTATGCACGTATGCCTGTATATATGGATGAATGCATGCATGTATGCACATACTCATGCATATATGTATGTATGTTTGTATGTATGCTTTGCATATATATATATATATATATATATATATATATATATATATATATATATATATATGTATGTATGTATATATATATATTTCGTTTTTGGATTTGGTTTGCAAGATTTTTTTATGTGATTTCGTGTGTTGAACCATATTCTGTTGTGTCTGGGGAGAGTCATTTTCTTCACCCAACGTGACTTTCCACAAGTACAGGTATTTGATTATGCAACTGTTATTCAAGTGTTGTCTCCGTTAGTTTAAAATCTTCGACTTCATGGCCATCCCATCCGTACGTCTTGGTTTGAATTTTGTAGCAGTTGGTAGATTTATGTTATTTGGTGGCAGAGTGTGTTTGTTTGACTGCAGAGTGTATTTGCTTGACTGCAGTCAATAATTTTCAATTTCATATACATACATACATACATACATACATACATACATACATATATATATATATATATATATATATATATATATATATATATATATATATATATTATTCAAAGGAATTCAATATTTCATTTACTCAATAAGACAATGAATACTTCATTTCATTTTACTATGTATACTATATATACTATATATTCTATATCCTACATTAATATTATAAGAATATAAATAAAACATTAAAAACAGACAGAGTCGGAATTCCTTAGAATAATATGTTCCTCTATACGCAATCATACAAACACCTTTATATATATATATATATATATATATATATATATATATATATATATATATATATATATATATATATGTATATACGTATGTGTGTATTAAGAATTTAAGTACTCGGGTCGTGATACTCGACTAAATATTTCAAGGCGGAACCCCGGCATGGCTGCATTCTAATGACTAAAAGAAGATGAAAGATGTACGCGCGCGCGCGCACAAACACATATATCATAAACATCTCTCTTTCTCTCTCTCTCTCTCTCCCTCTCTCTCTCCCTCTCTCTCTCCCTCCCTCTCTCTCTCTCTCTCTATATATATATATATAAATATGTGTGTGTACATACACACATACACAAACACACACGTACGTATGTGTGTGTTTGTGCTTTTCTTGTATGTCTTTGTCCCCCACCATCGCTTAATAACTGGGGTCGATTTGTTCGACTAAGCTCTTTAAGATGTTGCCCCATCATAGCTGTAATCCAGTGACTGAAGTAAATCACAAAACATAAAAGATACATACACGCACACACAAGAACCTGAAATCAACAGCAAACTTCTTACGGAAACATTTCTACTGACAGTCTCTATCTCAGGAGAAAGAAAGAAAAATGAAGCTTACGATATTTGTGGACATTGTTCGAATATCATGTGTTTCAGCTGGGACAGAATCTGGTAAATAGCGGATGTAAAATTAAATATGTCAACCGAATACTCAAAAGTGAGCACTTGCGAGTAGGTAGTATATTCCTCCTGAAGTACTGATGACACCTCCTGAAGAACCCTGAAGTACTGATGACACCTCCTGAAGAACCCAGAAGTACAAGAGTAGCCCAGCTTTACAAACATTTGGAAGAGAAACATTCAGCATTCTGCAAAAAAATGGTTATGTTACTTGACCTATAATTTTAATGATATTAACAGTGTGTGTTATGTGTTGGCACTCCGTCGCTTACGACGTCAAGGGTTCCAGTTGATCCGATCAACGGAACAGCCTGCTCGTGAAATTAACGTGCATGTGGCTGAGCACTCCACAGACACGTGTACCCTTAACGTAGTTCTCGGGGATATTCAGCGTGACACAGTGTGACAAGGCTGACCCTTTGAATTACAGGCACAAACGGAAACAGGAAGTAAGAGTGAGAGAAAGTTGTGGTAAAAGAATACAGCAGGATTCGCCACCATCCCCTGCTGGAGCCTCGTGGAACTTTAGGTTTTTTCGCTCAATAAACACTCACAACTCCCGGTCTGAGAATCGAAACCACGATCCTATGACCTCGAGTCCGTTGCCCTAACCACTGGGCCATTGCGCCTCCTGATATTAACTGTAACTAAAACATTAACTTCTTTTGGGACTGTGACCGTTACGACAATTCAATTCTCGAATATTATGCTTTTGCAATCCAAAGAGCAGGTAGTAATTATGAAATACTTCTTGGGCAAAAGAAACGGCGAATCAATTAAACCGGCGTGATGCAACTAAAATGGCGATTATGTTTCGTTTGTGCGGAAGACATTGCACGTAATCATTCAGCTGTAATACACCTAAATAAATTTAACTTTAAAAGATGTTCTTTAGGATAACGTGAAATATTGAACTTCAGATAGAATAAGGTAAAATATAGCTAGGAATAAAAGGTGCTTAGATTATGAATTTTGATTGAAGAGATGCGAAACAAAAAGTTGCAAGGGGCCGCTAAAAGTCACGCGACGTGCCTGTACACACACACACACACACAGACACATGCCCGCACACATCAGTCAACTACAATGCAGTGCCATTTATATGTTAGCTATGCTAAAAGCTGCGTATCATCAGCTGGGACTGAGAAGTCATCTTCGCTGTGCAACTCATTAACAAGCTGTCATACTCATTGTTGAGTCAACTTCTATCACACACACACACACACACACACACACACACACACACACACACACACACACACACAGATACAAACACACGTGCACGCATACATACATATGCACGTACTTGTATGTGTGTGTGTTTGAAATTATCTCACTGTCTCTCTTTATTTTTATCAAGTCCATCGGAGTATCTTCTCTATTTTAGTCCTTTCTTTTGAAAACCTCTACCCCTCCTCTCTCTCTCTCTATCTCTCTCTCATTATGTATGCATGTATGTATGTATGTATGTATGTATGTATGTATCTATCTATCTATCTATCTATCTATCTATCTATCTATCTGTGTGTGTATATCTCTCTCCATATCTATCTGTCAGTCTGTCTGTCTGTTTCTCCATCTCACTCTCTTTCCCCTCCCACATCCTTCCCTCCCTCCTTCCCTCCTCCCTTCCATCCATCCATCCATCCATCCATCCATCCATCCATCCATCTCTCTCTCTCTCTCTCTCTCTCTCTATCTATCTATCTATCTATCCAGCTAACTAGCTAGCTATCTAGCTATGTCTGTCTATCTGTCTATCTATCTATCTGTCTATCTATCTATCTATCTATCTATCTATCTATCTATCAATCTATCTATCTATCTGTCTGTCTGTCTGCCTGTCCGTCTTTTTGTCTATCTATCCCATCGTCTATCCATCTCTCTAAATAACTGTTTGTCTCTATGCCTGCCTGACGTATTGCCCACACCCATCACACTTCCTCACCCGCCCCACACCACATAGCACACCACTATCTAACACGGAGACGTAATAAATCTTCACTCAACATCTCAACACAAATCATTCCGGCCGTCAGCTTGCGTATGACTATTGTAATACAAACCCTGTCACTAGAAAAACCGAATGCACAATAAATACACACATACACACACGCACACACACACACACAGAAGTAGGACTCTTCTCGCACACAGCATCATTTTGAAGAACAGCAGCTAATACACAATCACACAAGCACATACACACACGGACATATACGCAAACACACTCACACATGTACAGACACATGCAACATGCACACATACACGTACGCAGACTCCGCGCACTCACGCATCGTTTTGAAGAACAGCGGCTAATAGCTTTGGGAGGGAGCGTTATCTGAAGGTTATCGTCATTAGCTGACCAGTGACCAACGCAACTGGGCGTTCCAAACGGAATGACGGCTGATAGTAGCTACGGCGGCGGCGGCGGCAGCGGCGGCAGTGGTGGTGGTGGTGGAAGTTGTGATGGTGATATTATAAGCTGCTGCTGCTGGAGACAAAGGTTAATGGTAGCTCTGGTGAATGGTAGCGGGGACGACCCCGTTTTTTTTCCGTGTAAATGGTAAGTTCCAAGTTGATAATTTTGATAAGAGAATATTAGCCCATTGGAATGTAGTTCTTACCTCATTTACTCTCTAAGATCAACCCTATACAAACAGACGTATTTGACACTGTCTGGAGTCAGGTAATTAACCCCAGTTCGGACTTGATTGAACATACCTATGATAAAACGTATTCCAGTATAACCATCCTGCCTTTTAGATCCAGGTAAGTTCTTTTCTAAGAAGGCAGGATGTTATTTAAGACTGGTTTAGCTGCTATTTTAGCACGACATGCTACCACATAAATATTCTCACATTGGTTGAAAATGGTAGCGAAATATTGTTGTAGTTGTTGCTATTGCTATTCCACCCTAGGCGACTATGACAGAGTAAACCTATGGTTAAAGGCGTCTCAGCTGTGACCATCATGTTTTTTTTTTTGTATATTTAGTATATGCTTTATCCAGTGTGTCCTTCCACTTTCAGGATGTTACGGAGAGTGTGATTGGGGTAGAGTAGGCTTCCATATCTAGCAGGTGACTGAATAGATAATTCTCTCGTTGATTCTGTGTTACTGTAGTTATTCTTGGTGCTGTAAGCTTCAGGTCATCCCCAGCAGAGCAATATCGATTCCAACCATAACCATCCTGTGTTTTTACATATCTAGGCCTACACAAACAAATGTGGCCTTCTCTACTTTTGGAAACGGTAGGTGAGAGAAAGAGTAGTATAAGTGAAAGGAGAGGAGAGAAAATAGTAATTCAGTGACGAAGTAGTGAAAGTAATAGCAATGCGAGACAGAAAGTGGTAAAGAGAGCATCGTGTTCACCACACGTCATTGAGAAGGTGAAGTGAGTGTGAATTGCAGAGATACAAACGCAGTTTGTGAGTGTGTTTATATTTTTGTCATCATGTATTTACTCGTCCGCCACTGCATTCCTCCATGGCGCAGGTTTAATTTGTGTATACAGATTTGGTTTGCGGTCCGTGGGAGGAGCCGTTTTGGCGGTGCGTCCTGCCCAGCTCTTCAGGACGCCGGTGTTGGGGTTGGGGTAGCTGATGAGGGAAGGTGTTCTCTGTGTGGCTTGTGTGTTTTCTGTACTCTGGTTGTTGTTTTTATTCTTGTCTACGTTTTGTTTGCGGTGTCCTGTGCCCAGATGTGCACCTATGTGTGCAGGTAGACGTGGGTGTGCACTTGCCTGTGCGTGTGTGTGCATGTACTCATTTGTTGTTTGTTTTATATATGTATATATATATATATATATATATATATCTCTTTTACTCTTTTACTTGTTTCAGTCTTTTTGACTGTGGCCATGCTGGAGCACCGCCTTTTAGTCGAGCAAATCGACCCCAGGACTTATTCTTTAGAAGCCTGGTACTTATTCTATCGGTCTCTACTGCCGAACCGCTAAGTTACGGGGACATAAACATACCAGCATCGGTTGTCAAGCGATGTTGGGGGGACAAACACAGACACACAAACACACACACACATACATATATATATATATATATACATATATACGACGGGCTTCTTTCAGTTTCTGTCTACCAAATCCACTCACAAGGCTTTGGTCGGCCCGAGGCTATAGTAGGAGACACTTGCCCAAGATGCCACGCAGTGGGACTGAACCCGGGACCATGTGGTTGGTAAGCAAACTACCAACCACACAGCCACTCCTACGCCTATATATATATATATATATAATTATGTGTATTTCTTCTATCTTAATGAATAAAAATTCTTCTGATAGAATAAATGGGTTAATAGAAACCAATGTAGCAAAGAACACAAAATGACTGTGGTTTAGTTCCTGTTTTTAAGGCAGGAACTCCTTGAAATTTTGGGTATTTGAGTATATTTAAGAATTTAAGGAATGGAGAAAACGCATGTTATAATTGCATACTTTATCCCTACATATGTTTCAAAGGATTACAACCTGTGTGATCCATAGGGATCTTTGATATTAAAATTGTAACCTTCTCATCAGGGAAAGCATGGGAATCATCTTAAACGTAAGACATTATGACCGATAATCGGTCATAATTATATATATATATATATATATATATATACATATATAAAACAAACAACAAATGAGCACATGCACACACACGCACAGGCACGTGCACACCCACGTCTACCTGCACACATAGGTGCACATCTGGGCACAAGACACCGCAAACAAAACGTAGACAAGAATAAAAACAACAACCAGAGTACAGAAAACACACAAGCCACACAGAGAACACCTTCCCTCATCAGCTACCCCAACCCCAACACCGGCGTCCCGAAGAGCTGGGCAGGACGCACCGCCAAAACGGCTCCTCCCACGGACCGCAAACCAAATCTGTATACACAAATTAAACCTGCGCCATGGAGGAATGCAGTGGCGGACGAGTAAATACCGATAATCGGTCATAATGTCTTACGTTTAAGATGATTCCCATGCTTTCCCTGATGAGAAGGTTACAATTTTAATATCAAAGATCCCTATGGATCACACAGGTTGTAATCCTTTGAAACATATGTAGGAATAAAGTATGCAATTATAACATGCGTTTTCTCCATTCCTTAAATTCTTATATATATATATATATATATATATATATATATATATATATATGGTTTGGGTTAAACGGTAATGCCTAAGAAGTTCGTTTAATGGTTGTTGCTAAATGAAATGGTTTGTGGTTATAAGACTCTTTCCATGCAAGAAGGGAATATTCAACAAATAAGATGAAAAAATTGCTTGAAGTTATGTTAGAAACCTCCTCTTTATCCATGTGAAAAAAAAAGCGAGAACTTAAATGTCAGTCTTTCACATAGAAATTTAAGTTGGATGGTCAGTAACAGATAAGCGAGGGATGAGCAGAGAGGATTTTAAGCGTTGTAGAAACAAATAGCCGTGTAAACAATCAAATCTATAAAGGAGCTATGAATTAAAGAGATATAATAAAGTTTCAATTGTCTTCTTATTTCAGGATACCAACACTTGATTCTGCCGAGATCGACTTTGCCTTTCATCCCTTCATGGTCGATAAAATAATTACCAGTTGAGAACTGGAGTCGATGTAATCGACTTACTCCTCCCCGAAATTGTTGGCCTTGAGTCATATATCAACACTTATTGGACAATAATAGTCTTCAAATTTAAGGTGGCAAGCTGGTAGAATTGTTAGCATGTGGGGCAAAATGCTTAGCGGCATTTCGTCAGTCATCACGTTCTAAGTTCAAATTCCACCGAGGTCGACTTTGCTTTTCGTCTTTTCGGGGTCGATAAAAGAAGTATCCGCTAAACCCTGCTGTCAGTGTAATCGACCTACTCCTGCCTCGAAATTGCTGGCCTTGTGCCAGAATTTGAAAATCAATAAGAGTATTAAAATTTGTAAATAAAACTCTGAAAGAAAAAAAGGGTATTCAAATTTATAAATAAAACACACACAAAAAAAAAAACGAAGCTAAAACATCAATATTCTTTGGAAAACTTTAAATTGCTTTTGTAGTAAAATATTGGACTACTCCCTTTCTCTATCGGTCGAATCAAATGTGAATGGATTTAGTTAAATGCTTAAATGGCAGTTATATAGACTAATTAACACTAGAACTAGTTGAATAGTAGCAGCGGGGTTGAATAAATGGTAGAGATATTGATGAAACGTTAGTGTTGTTATTCAGATGTTAGTGACTTTGGTTGTATGGTAAAGGTATTAGTTAAGTGTTGATTTTAAATTGTAAAAATTTGGATTAAATAGTGGTAATGTTGTTTAAATAGCAGAACCAGACCTCTTATCCGGCTACTAGAAATCCAGAATTTCCTGCAATACGGGAAAATTGCGCAATATCATATAATATATTGTGCCCTGCTTTGAGTAAAAATACCGTTTTTGAAGTTGATTAATTTGCCATACGGTGTGTTAAAAATAGCTTTAATTTTTACTTCTTATGTAAATTAATAAAGATTAAACATACTCTACTTTAGAAAAGCGTATTAGGTTGTACCTGTATCTGTTAAATAAAAATCCTTTTCTTAACTTTTCTTCATTTAATTTACATCCTATAAATTTTATACTGTGTGTGTGTGTGTGAGTGGTTGCTACAGTATGATATATTTTACGAATTAATAAATAAAATATCAAACAGATTCTGCTTTAGCAGTGTATTAATTTGAATCCGTTAAATACCACTTAGTTCTTTACTTTCCATAGGTTTATTTTATATTTTAAGTATATATTTAGACCGGAAAAAGTCAGAAATTCTGGATACTTCCGGTCCTAAGCCTGTCGGATAATTGGTCCCGTACCGTATTTAAGAAAGTAATATTGTGTTCACTCGTATACAATGCGAAAAATTTAACAGTCACGGTCAGCACTGGGAGGATAAAATAATAGGAATTTAGGCACAAAAGTCTGTGTGTGTGTATGTATGATGTAAATGTATGCGTATTTATGTGTATGTGTGTGTGTGTTGGGGAATAAGTGCGTTTTACATTCCTGATCGCATTTTACTCGAATAAATACGATATTCCTTCGCGCCGTTTTCATTGGTTCTCGCACTATATTTGATTTATTATCACGCTGCTATTTGATTGGTTCTGTCACGCTGTATTTTCATCAGTTATATTCCATTGGTTTTCCATTACACTTCGATACAACTAAAGACATTTTCATATGTTTGCCTTTCTTATTTCAATATTCATTTATTTTATTCCATTATTTCTTATTCCTCTTTCTTTTCCTGCCTTTTTGTTATTGTTGTTGTTGGTTTTATTATAATTTTTTTTCCAGTTACTTTGTTTGATTATTTTGCTTTGGCATTTTTGTTATTCTATCTTCTCTCCATCAGAACAACTCTATCTCTCCAGTTTTGTTTCTTCTTTCTCTCCATTACTTCATGTCTTTTGCTCTAATTTTTCCTCCCTTTCTCTATCCCTCTCTCTCACCCCCTCTCTATCTCTCTCACTCTCTCTGCCTTTCGCTCTCGCATTCACTCAGCTGTTCATTATTTCACTCTCCTTAACAAACTCCATTCATCTATTTTCTCTTCTCTCCAGCCCCCCCCCCCTCTCTCTTTCACACACACACACACACACACACACACACACACACACACACACACACACACACACACACACACACACACACACACACACACTTATCTTTATTTCTTCACATATACCACCCAACCTTTCTTTTCTTACTCATACTCCCTCTCTCTCTCTCTCTCTCTCTCTCTCTCTCTCTCTCTCTCTCATTAACCCTTTACTTTCCTTGTTTCGTTTTAATATTTTCTTCCCCTTCAAAATCTTGCCTTCCTTTTCAACTTTGTTGAAAAGTATTCAATATTTTTTTATAATCGGTCGATATCATATCTCACTTTACCTTCACAATCTCTCCACATTTGCTAAACCTTCTCTTTTTTCCACATTCCGCTTCACATTTTTATGTTTCACATTTTCATTCTCTTCCTTCGATTCCCTCTATTTCCGAATATTTCCGTTTCTCGAATTAATAATTTTTATCTCTGCAATACTCAAGACTTCATTACTTTTTACATATATTTTGCAATCATTCACACTATTTTCCCCTTTTAATTTCCCCATATGCTAGTCTTTCTCTTCTCCCTTATTCGCTTATACTTTTCTTAGCATTTTATCTTCTCAAATTTGACCTCCCTTTTTCACACACATACACGCACACTCAGGTAGATAGAAATGCACATACACAGACAGATACACACATGCATATTACACACATATAAACACATGCGCAAACACATTTTTATTCACGCTTTTCTAATTTTTCTCCTTGTCATTTTTTCCCTTCCTTTTTCCGTTTTCACTTTCTCTTTTCACTTTCCGCTATCATCGAAAACAACTTCATGTCATTACTGAAATGCCTACACTTCACTCCAAGCTCACATCAACAATGAGGATGACAAGAGAAATCAATGTAGTGAGAAGCTGCTTGTTGGTGTTTAGTTTCAGGTCAGTCCTGGTCGGAAAAATCTATGATCAAGACATTCACGCTGTAACCACGCTGTCATTGTAGCATTATCTACGACTTGGCTATCTATCTATCTATCTATCTATCTATCTATCTGTCTGTCTATCTATCTATCTATCTATCTATCTCTTTTACTCTCTTTTACTTGTTTCAGTCATTTGACTGCGGCCATGCTGGAGCACCACTTTTAGTCGAGCAAATCGACCCCAGGACTTATTCTTTGGAAGCCTAGTACTTATTCTATCGGTCTATTTTTGCCGAACCGCTAAGTTACGGGGACGTAAACACGCCAGCATCGGTTGTCAAGCGATGGTGGGGGGGGGGGACAAACACAGACACACAAACATATACACACACACACACATATATATATATATACATATACATTTATACAAGGTTTTGGTCGGCCCGAGGCTATAGTAGAAGACACTTGCCCAAGATGCCACGCAGTGGGACTGAACCCGGAACCATGTGGTTGGTAAGCAAGCTACTTACCACACAGCCACTCCCGCGCCTATCTATTATAATTATTATAGATAATATATATATGTGTGTGTGTGCGTGTGTATTTATGTATAAAAATAAAGAACATTAATACACATGTGAGATATTAATGTTTGTGGCCGCAAGCTAAAGTCCTATAGAGAAAATAATTAGATATATATGAAAATTATATATAACAACGGTGGTTTGTTTTTTTATTAAAAGACACCAGCTTTGCTGAACATAGCAGCTAAAATCTTCCGAAGCTACAAAACATTATTTACACAGGCACACAGAGTTCCCCTTGTTGCTTCGTACATTGAGAACATTGCTGTTCTTGTACTTGTTTTAAGCCATATTGTCTCTTAAGAGGCACATGAATGATCACAAATGAAGCAATAAGGCTAATAATAATAATGATAATAATCCTTTTTTTCAAATATAAAATATAAAATATAAAAATCATGATAATAATAACAATAATAATGATAATAATAATAACAATAATAATAATAATAATAATAATAATAATAATAATAATAATAATAATAATAATAATAATGATAATAATAATAATGATAATGATAATGATATTAATAATAATAATAATAATAATAATAATAATAATAATAATGATAATAATAATAATAATAATAATAATAATAATAATAATAATAATAATAATAATAATGATTTATTTCTTTATTGCCCAAGACAAACAAGGACAGACAAGGGGATTAAGTCGATTACAACGACCCCAGTGATTAACTGGTACTTTTTTCATCGACCCCGAAAGGATCAAAGGCAAAGTCGATCTCGGCGGAATTTTAACTCAGAACGTATTTCGTCTACTGTTACGTTCTGAGTTCAAAGTTCGCCGAGGTCGACATTGCCTTTGATGTGTATGTATGTAAATGTGCGTATGTGTATGATTATTTCTAAGTGTATGTGTGTATGTGTGTATGCATATATTTTGGTGTGCGTGTTTATATGCTAATATATGTTGACATATCTGTATAAGTGTAGGCATATAAATTCAAATAGGCATGTGTGTTTGCTTTTCTTTTATTCATTGTATTTGTTCATTTACATGTCAAATCTGTATTTATTTAAGTGGATATATACATTTGTATGTGTGTGTTTATGTATATGTATGCATATGTGTGTGTATGTATATATATATATATATATATATATACTAGCTGACGTACCCGGTAATTCCCGGGAAAGCGGGGCGCATCCCTTGGTTCCGTTCTCCTTACTGTTTCGCTAATCCAATAACAACTCAAAGTATGTAGCCCTTAAAACGGTTTTTGTGCATTTACAGAGAATACCGAACTGTCTTACACAGGAGTTTGTTGTTAGGAATTTCCAATAAGTTATGAATATCCAAACTGTGAAGTCAGTTATGTAATAACATGAAATGAGTTACCCGATAGTAAGAATTCAAATAAAGTAGCCCCGGAAAGGGCTTTAGTGCTTTCCCAGAGTACATAGAACACAGGAGGAAATACTAATAAGGTATGTATACTAAAATCGTGAAGCATGTTACGTAATAACAGGCTCATCAGATATGAGATAATACCAATTCAAAGTAAATAACTCTGAAAAGGGCTTTTGTACGTTCCCACAGAATATTACCCTCTGGGATGCTAGTGTTGGTATATCCGTGAATAAGTCACAAACCGAAATAAGTGGATCTATTGTTTAGGAAAATAGTATTTATTTGTTTAAGGGTTGTACTAAATAAATTGCGAAAATAACTCTAACAATTCAAATACTAAGAAATAAGTATACTCAATTTCATTTTTACCAAATAATTTAGGAAAATGAATGGGTTATTTCCCTTGGCTTTATATAAGGATCCCTTCCTGGGGAGAATGGGTTATTTCCCTTGGTTTTTTAAATAAAAAATATATTAGAAATATATAAGGACTCCTTCCAAGAGCCCTATTATCGATTTTTTACCACAATCTGAGAATGCCATGAGGTTTCCAGACATGAGTTCTACCCACGTGTCAAGTTTCATGAAAATCGATAAAACGATGTAGGAGGAGTTAGCTCACAACTCCACAAACACATCCACAAACAGAATTTCCCACATATGCTGTATATATATACATGTATGTGTGTGTGTGTGTTAGTGTGTGTGTGTGTGTTTTAGTGTGTGTGTGTGTGTGTGTGTGTGTGTGTGTGTATATGAGTTCGTTTGTATGTGTATACGTGTATATATGTATAAATGTGTTTCGGTGTGTGTACAGGTAAATGACCATATATGAGTGTGTATCTGCATAGGATATACTCTATGTGTATGTGTGTGTGAGTGTGTGTGTGAGTGTGTAGGTAGGTTTTGAGTATGTGCGTATATACTTTTTGTGCCTTCGAATGACACAGATGTAAATGGACTTCCATCAACCTGGAAACCGTGGCGTTAACGAATAACCATGAACCTATGTTAACATCAGAGGAAACTCTCAGCAAACTTCAAACCAGTAATGCTCTTGCAATAAACCAAATCCACTTCACCATGTGCGTCGAAAAATTCAACGAATTTATTTCCTTTGTGCTTGTATGCTGTTGTTTTGGTTCCTTGTGCCAAATTCTATGAACAGTGTTCCAGCCAGATAAATATCATTCTTGGAAAGTCCCAACTTGCGAACAAAATGATGCAGTTGTTCTTGACTTATTTCAGAGCTTGAAGGAAGAATTTCAAAATCCTTGTCATCTATTTGGTCTTCACATCCGCTTTTGTCATCGGATCCATCATCTGTTACTCAATGGTAGATTGCTTGGCACAGCAGGAAGTTCCTTTACATATAGCTGAGGTTTTATGGCAGATGGCAAATTAGGATAAATTTTGCAGTTTTCTCATTGGATCTCTCAACATTAGTAATGTAAAAGTAACAATCAGTAGAATGATTGTTTTGTTCTCGGCATGCAGTTGGAGTGGCAAATGCCATTTGCTTCAGTTTGCCACCGGACCACAGAAAAAAAAACTGATCATGAAACCTTAGCATACAATACGTGGAGCAAAGCATTTATCCTGGTCTCCAAGTTTCATTTTGAAGTAATCCTTGCTTGTATCATGCTTGTATGAGTGGCGTGATGTTTTTGCTAGTCCTTAAATTCAAATTCCTTACAGATGTAGCAAAAGTGATCTGTGTCATTGCGACGTACACGTCTTGAAGCCATGCAAACTGAAGCAAATTGAAGGGGAGAAATATAAAAAAAAAAAATAGTAGTCCACAGTGAACAGAACAATAAACAACTTCATACAAGTCACAATAACATCTGAAACACGCATTTTAATCACTGTTGTAAAAATAAACATGATCCAATATCTGTCATATATACTTTTACAGCTATCTCATTGAGAGTGTTTATAAAAATTTGTTGTTGGCACTCCATCGCTTACGACGTCGAGGGTTCCAGTTGATCCGATCAACGGAACAGCCTGCTCGTGAAATTAACGTGCAAGTGGTTGAGCACTCCACAGACACGTGTACCCTTAACGTAGTTCTCGGAGATATTCAGCGTGACACAGTGTGACAAGGCTGGCCCTTTGAATTACAGGCACAACAGAAACAGGAAGTAAGAGTAAGAGAAAGTTGTGGTGGAAGAGTACAGCAGGGTTCGCCACCATCCCCTGCCGGAGCCTCGTGAAGCTTTAGGTGTTTTCGCTCAATAAACACTCACAACGCCCGATCTGGGAATCGAAACCGCGATCCTATAACCAGGAGTCTGCTGCCCTAACCACCCACATTTATAATAATAATTAAAAAAAAAGAAAAGTAGTCATGATCTAATATGCCTTATATCTACTTTTACAGTTCTCTCATTAAAGGTTGTCACAAAAAGAACAATCAAGAGCATTTTTGAAAGATAAATAGGAACACCTGACGTACTACATACTATATTACATTTCTGTAAAATTTGGTATATAGGAGTATCTTGTAGACCAAAATCTAGATGTGATGGCGCAAAACTGATATCATATTCAGAAAGATTACGCTAAAATTAGCTAAGAATCTCTCAAATTATCTCTTGCTAAAGAAACTTTTTTTTGTTCCGTTTCGTCATGCAGTGTAATTTTACTAATGCTGTGATTGATTATTTATGATACTGCTCTAACTACTATTTCCACTATCATCGCTGTACAGAACCTTCTGCAACTACTTTGAAATCTCCACCGCACTTTTCCTTCACCACCATCACCACAACTCTCAGCTACCATTAGTAATAAAGCGCGGACACCGAAGTAATGGCTATACCATTTCCAGCGTTTTCATTGCACTCCACCTTATTATACTTGACCGGTTGGTGCATTTTCAGTCAATGGTAAGTGAGGAGAACATTAGTGTGCATGCCATCAGCCAGTCAGTTGATCGCGTCGCTACTACTACTACTACTACTACTACTACTACTACTACTACTACTACTAAAGCTGCTGCTGCCGCCGCCGCCACATCCGCCACCGCCGCCACATCCGCCACCGTCACCGGCGTCGCCACTACTACTACTACTACTACTACTACTACTACTACTACACGCATTACTGCCTTCTGTAGACTATACAAGCCTCTGATCGTTTCTCGGTGTATCAGTCCGCTACTAATAAAGATATATTCGACTATTCGAACTCCTCCCAAGGGAAATCAACTACTTTTATTGGTATTAAAGCCGCTATAATAACAATAACAACAATAATTATTATTGTTATCATAAACCGTCGTCGTCATTATTACTTTCATCATCATAAATACGTCGTCGTCATCATCATCATCATCATCATCATCATCTGAGCAGCAGCGGCGGTAGCAGTAGCAGATTTGACCTCATCCTTATCACCGAGCATACTGATGTAACTGAACTACGTCAGTGAAATTTCTCACCTCTTTTTATGGTTTGCTTCTGTTCTCTGTCTCCCCGATGTTTTCGCTATGACACCGTCCGTTTTCAAAAATTGGTGAACAGTACCATCGCCGCCACAACCTTTGTTTCCTAGCTTCTTTCATTCGTGTACTCTTTCCGTACTACCACTCCATCATACATGCATGTGCTGAACTATTGAGAAAATCTGCAGTTAATCTATCCAGATTACAAGTTCAGGTTTATACCTGTAATTATTGGAGCTCTGGGATATGTAACACACTGCGTAAATACCAATCTTCAGAAATTAGGCTTCTCAAAACCAGAAAGGAGAAAGCTTATTCGAAGATTTTTACAGTTCCATCACTGGAACTGTTAAAGTCTGTAAAACTTTCCAGAAGTTTATCATTTAAATATATATGAGCATGTCTAGATATGCAATTATATGCATGAGAATACATACATAAAACATACAAATCTGCACATACATACATACATACATACATGCATACATACATGCAAACATACATACATACATACGTTGTTGTTGTTGTTGTTGTTGTTGGCACTCCGTCGCTTACGACGTTGAGGGTTCCAGTTGAGGGTTCCAGTTGATCTCGCTCAATAAACACTCACAACGCCCGGTCTGAGAATAGAAACCGCGATCCTATGACCGCGAGTCCGCTGCCCTAACCACTGGGCCGTTGCGCCTCCACACATACATACATACAAACAAAAATACTCTGTTGTTGATGTTGAAATTCCAATGAAGGAGCCTTGGATCTAAGTTAGAAACCGGTTCTTTCTTTATTGACAAGAAATATTGAAATAAATTGAATAATGTCATACACATATATATACATACATACGTACGTATGTACGTACATACATTCATAAAGTTAAATTTTCTTACAAAGTATGTTTTTAAGTATACTTCACAATAGTTGTATTAAGAAGTGTTCATTGCGAGCTAAATCGAAAGATAAGAGAAATTATCGAAGGAACACACCTAAGCAATCAATAGAAATTCCAAAGCACAATTTAAAGCACACGACGAAATAAATACACATATAAATCTATATAAACAAGTGAATAAAATTACAGGTAAAAGTTGTATGCAAAAACTATGAATCATGTACGCTGGTTTCGGGTACCGAATGGAGAAGTGACAAATAAAGGGACAAAAAAATCCAAAGTAAGGGCTTCCAAAAGGAACTGTTACAATCGATTAAGAATTTGATGTTCATATGAATTGTCGGATGAGAGTTCAAAACTTAAAAACTGAGGGGTAAATATATTTGGTAAAAATTATTAGATAAGATAAATATACAAAATCGGGTATACACACACGTATATATATACATACACACACACATATATACATACATACATACATACATACATACGTATATGTATGCGTCTTTTAGTTTTTTTCAGTCTTTAGACTACGGCCTATGCTGGGGGGGGGGGGGTACGTTGAAAAATTTTTAGTCGAATGAATCAACCCCTGTATTTATTTTTAAGCTCGGTATTTATTCTATCGGTCTCTTTTGCCGAACCTCTAAATATGGGTCATAAACAAACGACCACCTGTTGTTAAGCGGCAGTGGGGGACAAATGCAGACAGGAAGACATACGCACAATTGGTACTTGATAAAGTCGACCTAGGCGGAATTTGAACTCGGACTGGGCTGTGAAAGTAAAGAAACGTAAAGAGTGAAAGCACAAAGAAACGGACGAAATGCCGCTAAACATTTTGTCCGATGTGCAAACGATTTCGCCAGTTCATCGCCTTAAGCGGCATCTTATAATAATTCTGCTTGTCATTCCGTTAATTAGCCCGTCTGTAACGCTTCTACATGACTAGTTGAAGGTGGATGGAGAGGGGAGAGGAGAGAATGGGAGCGGGAGAAAGAGGTAGTGGTGAGTGAAATGTGTTTTTTGAACTTATTTTCTTCTGTTACTTAGTCCGTCTGTAACGCCTTCACGTGTTTAGTTGAAGGGAAAGGCGAAAAGCGAAAGGAAAAGGAGAGAGAAAAAGAGGATAAGACGAAGAGTGAGAGAGAAAGAGGGAGAGTTCTGTGAATTAAATCTATGAAATTGTGCATCAAGTATATAAAGTGTATATATAAAGTGCATTAAGTAATCATTGTATTCCACTTTCCTTCACTTTTCAATGATTAGCAGATGAGCGACTATCTTTTGATATAGACACAACAGAGGCTACGCTTTCAATTTTTTTGGATAAAGTTTTCAGAAATAACCCAATAGGTTTACCATTAATTCCGTGAAATATTCACGGGTCTCGCTAGTATTAATTATTGACACTGATCATATAGCTCTTGTCCCATGACGTGCATTAAAGAATTGAATTGATACATTTTCTATTTAGACTGAATGCTTTAAAACGCTGTTATTAACATTAAGAAGATTTTCAAATAGGCGCAGTCGTCGCTGAGTGGTAAGTAGCTTGCTTACCAACCACATGGTTCCGGGTTCAGTCCCACTGCGTGGCACCTTCGGCAAGTGTCTTCTGCTATAGCCTCGGGCCGACCAAAGCCTTGTGAGTGGCTTTGGTAGACGGAAACTGAAAGAAGCCAGTCGTATATATGTATATATATATATATATATATATATATATGTATATATATATATATATATATATATATATATATATATATAAAATCATAAATATATAGGGATTGACAGTAACCTGCTTCTCCAACATACTGAGAATTCAGAAATAGCAGTCAAAGAACTACTGATTTCAAAACTAGGCAAGTGTTTTTTACTCTTCTCTATTGTTTTTTGTTCTGTGTGTATCAAAAATATCGCTATCAATCTGGAGTAATAATTTGTAGTTTTGAAATCAGTAGTTCTTTGACTGCTATTTCTGAATTCTCAGTATGTTGGAGAAGCAGGTTACTGTCAATCCCTATATATTTATGATTATAAATTATTATTTACCGAAAAAGGTTTTTTCATACTGAGCTACCCGGCAGAAATTGTTAATTATTAATTTTATTACTAATTGATGATTCCCTGCCCTGCATATCTCTCTCTCTCTCTCTATATATATATATATATATATATATATATATATGTGTGTGTGTGTGTGTGTGTGTGTGTGTGTGTGTGTGTGTGTGTGTGTGTGTGTGTGTGTGTGTGTGTGTGTGTGTGTGTGCGTGTGTGTGTGTGTGTCTGTGTTTGTCCCCCCAACATCGCTTGACAACCGATGGTGGTGTGTTTACGTCCCCGTAACTTAGCGGTTCGGCAAAAGAGAACGATAAAATAAGTACTAGGCTTGCAGAGAATAAGTCCTGGGGTCGATTTGCTCGACTGAGGGCAGTGCTCCAGCATGGCCGCAGTCAAATGACTGAAACAAGTAAAAGAATAAAAGAGCAAAAGAGCAAAAGAGTAAATGTTAGACAATGTCTTGATCGATAAACCAGTCTGACATATATCTTGATGTATTATACGCAGTAGATTCCAGTTTGCTATTTCTATGAACAATTTCCTTAATTTAATTTCTGCTAACGGAACTTTTGTTTCTGAACCTAATCTCTAATTCCATGCTGCAATCTCTCTAGATAATTTCCTTCTTGTTGAACATTTTGAACTCATTTCCTGGCCACTGCTTTCTGCAAGGATATTCTCTCTCATTGGAAAACTCCTTGATCACGTCTCTTAATTATTTTTGACACACACATTATTTGTGTGTGTCTCCATCTCTTTCTCTCTCTCTCTCTCTCTCTCTCTCTCTCTCTCCCTCTCTCTCAAATTCTCTCTCTCTTTTTCCCTCTCTCTCTCTCTATCTATCTATCTGTCTGTCTGCCTCAGTTAAGGATCTATCCTTTAATGATCCACAATCATAATACCCACACCCAAAACGAGATCACTCTTCCTGATATTTCCCCTAACACAGCATCTTTAACACCCAATGTTTTACTCGATGTCTCTGGTGTTATCTACAATACTCTTCCATTACTAATATTTCCCCCACTGTTCCTTTCGTTAATGGCCTTTTCATTGGTGATTCCTTTTCACTTCTTAACTGATCTCTTCATAAACAAAATCCTTACGTAACGATCCCTCTATGTTATCTAAATATCAGTAAAGAAGAGATCATCTTGATCTGATCTCTTTCTGACCGATTTACTCTTATAAGAATACTGAACCCGTCTTTACAAAACATGTTCTTGATACTAATTCTGATAACTGTTTTCTCACTGATATGTCTTTTACTGATGCCAACCCATTTTGTTATATGGCATACTGACTATTCCTCATTGATCTTGCGTAACTACTCCTCTCTGACCCTCCCTCTTTCCCCCTTTCCCTCTTCCTCCTTATCTTCCGCTTCCCTCCCTGTTATTCATCTTTTCGTTATTGACCACCCTATTACTGTTCGGTTCCTTAACGATCTCTCTTAAATATTTCTCTTCCCAATCTGTCCCTTAATATCAACTTCTTTGCTGATATCTAAGATTCTCATCACTTCCTTTAGAGTCCCTTACTAAATATTTCCATGCTGAGGACTGAGTTACAGAACAGTCGCTACTAATCTCTTCTTTAAAGAGTTCTACTATACTGTCTCCTAACTTATTGACAATCCTAACAGACATTACCACACCCAGTTCTCCTTTGTATATATATGCGTGCAGTGAAGGCGTGTGGCTGAGTGGTTAAAGTATTAGGCTCATGCTCGTAAGGTTCTAAGTTCAATTCCCAATTGCGCATTGTGTCCTTGAGCAAGACACTTTATTTCACGTCGCTCCAGTTCATTCAGCTGGCAAAAATGAATAATACCTGTATTTTAAAGAGCCAGCTTTGTCATATATTCTGTGTCACGTTGAATCTCCCTGAGAACTACATTAAGCGTACACGTGTAGTGTACCCTTAATGTAGTTCTCAGTGGTCAGCCACTTGCACGTTAATTTCACGAACAGATTGTTTCGCTGATCGGATCAACTGGAACCCCGATGGTCTGCCAGCTTTTTTATGTATGTATGCATACACGCACGCACGCACGCACGCACGCACGCAAGCATGCACGCGCGCGCGGACAAATATACACATACACATACACACACACACGCACACACACACGAGCATATAAAGGATGCTTCAGTTATTAAAGTAGAAAGTTTTAATATAAGGAAACCAAAAATATTTATTAGAAAGACCCAATGTATTTTTAAGGAATTTGGTATCCATATCCTTACATACACATAGCAAAAGACTATTGAATAAAAGCATCATCAGCCTCTTGCAAACAGGAGAGCATCATTCGAAAGCTAAAACAATGCGAGGAAATGCATCGTAACCAGCGGTGTATATCTATCTATCTACCTACCTATCTATCTATCTATCTATCTATCTATCTATCTATCTATCTATCTATCTCTCTATCTCTCTATCTATCTGTCTGTCTGTCTGTCTGTCTGTCTGTCTATTATTTTTGTTAATATATTAAAAAAGGGAGGCACTGTCAGCTGCAATGCGCAACCAAAACTGCGCACAGTAGTGATGTCCACAAACCTCTCCGATATCCAATAGAGTAAGATCCGAGGCACCAAACGCGGGATAGGCTAGAGGGAGGAATGGGAAAAATAATAAGCAATGTGAAAAATAATAAGCAAAAAGCAGGTGAGATATTCAAAATTTTATAGGACATACAAGCGATTCAGCAAAACGCCGAAAGAATTAAATAACAAGTAGAAACATTCAGCAATCGGTCATTTTGCCTCTTGCATTATGTTTCTACTTGTTATGTAATTATTTCCGCATTTTACTAGAACGCGTGTATGTCCTATGTCTACCGTACGTGCTTTCTACTGAATATTCTCTCTTTCACTATCTCTCTCACACGCACACGTATATATACATATGTATGTATATGTATGTATGTATATATATATATATATATATATATATATATATATATATATATATATATATATATATATATATAATTTTCAGGATTAAATAAAAAGACAACAGAAGATAAATATATATATATATATATATATATATATATATATATATAATTAAAACAAAACGTCTAGTAAATAAAGCAATTTCAACCGTACATATATGTACATATGTGTGTGTATGTATACATACACATACTCACACACACACACACACACACACACACACACGCATACAGGGTACGGTGAAAATACTGTCATCTAAATTACGCAAATATGAAAACAACACTGACATCTCATTTTAACAGATATATTTACCAAAATTACATGAAAATATCTTGAAATACAGAAGAGTAAATTTATTCAATAAAATTACCATTGGCTTCAACCATGGCCTCTAAATGAATCCGGAATCTCCTGTAACACTTCTGAACGGTCTCCATGCTTAAGTCGGTGAATGCCGCCATAATCCTTGCCTTCAGTTCATCTTTGGTGTTACAAGGAGTCTTGTTGGTCTCTCGCTCTACTGCACTTCACACATAATAATGAAGGGGGTTGCAGTCAGGGGAGTTAGGTGCCCAGATGCTAGGAGTGATGTGGTCGCAGAAATTGCCTGACAGCCATAACTGAGTTCTTCTTGTGTAGCACGGTGCAGAGCCCTGTTGCCAGACATAGGATCTTCCAGCAGCCACCCTCTTGACCCTGGGCAGCACTTGACGTAGACCACCGTATTGAGTCTAAGACCGTATGGGAGGATGAATGGAGGCATAACGTCGCCATCAAGAGTGGTCACTCCAAACACCATGAGGTTCACTGGATATTTGATTTTTTCACTCTCGGTACATGTTTTGGGGACACAGCAAGACAACGGTTGTTCTGTGTCTACCACCTGTTCGTGCAGTACAGCATGTCGTTTCCAAATTCCTGGCAGACTGAATTGCGTCATACTGCAGTTTTTCTCACAAACGGTGTCCAACTGAACCTACTGCATGCGCGAAATAAAAAATATCAAATAGCGACAATTTACCCATCGGATCCTGTATATTTACACACACACATATATGTGTGTGATGTGTGTGTTTCTGTATAATTTGAATATTATATATATATATATATATATATATATATATATATATATATATATATATATATATATATATATATTTATATAAG
>NC_142938.1:47559313-47566813 GCF_046866305.1 Octopus bimaculoides | reverse complement strand
TGAGCAAAACACTTCATTTCACGCCCCCCACCTTCTAGATCACTCAGCTGTAAGTGAATAACCGTGTGAGTGACTGACGCTAGGTTCAGAGAAAATATTGCGATCTTGGTCACTTACATGTCATGGAAGTGGAGGCGCAATGGCCCAGTGGTTAGGGCAGCGGACTCGCGGTCATAGGATCGCGGTTTCGATTCCCAGACCGGGCGTTATGAATGTTTATTGAGCGAAAACACCTAAAGCTCCACGAGGCTCTGGCAGGGGATGGTGGCGAACCCTGCTGTACTCTTTCACCACAACTTTCTCTCACTCTTACTTCCTGTTTCTGTTGTACCTGTAATTCAAAGGGCCAGCTTTGTCATACTGTGTCACGCTGAATATCCCTGAGAACAACGTTAAGGGTACACTTGTCTGTGGAGTGCTCAGCCACTTGCACGTTAATTTCACGAGCAGGCTGTTCCGTTGGTCGGATCAACTGGGACCCTCGACGTCGTAAGCGACGGAATGCCAACAACAACGTGTCATGGAAACAAGGTCACCGGCCCTATAAGTCTTAAGACTCGTGGCGGTAATGTCCAAGGGACTTATATGCATTAGTGTAGTCCTAGGTATCCAATAGATAAGATGGTCACGGCTGGAATCATTTAATGATAGGTTGGGTCGACCAAGGATTGATCCGGGACTAAACAATCACAAACAACAATGATGATGATAACGGTGACGGTGAGTGATGGTAATAATGATGATGATGGTGATTGATTGTGATGGTAGTGATGCTGATGAGGATTATGGTGATGATGAAGATGATGATAATATTGGTGGTGATGGTAGCGGTGTTCATGTTCGCGGTGATGGCGGAATGTGGACAATGGTTTTGGAATGGTAAAGATCACGAGGAACGATAATGTTGCGTAGAATGAAAGACAACTATGATCAAGGTAGTGAATACGTGTCAGTGGATGAAGTGGATGATGATGATGATGATGATGATGATGGTGATGATGATGATGATGATGATGGTGATGATGATGGTGATGATGATAATGATGATGATGAAGATGATGTTGATGATGATGATGATGACGGTGATGGTGATGATGATGTTGGTGATGGTGATGATGATGATGATGATGATGATGGTGATGATGATGATGATGATGATGATGATGATGATGATGACGATGATGGTGATGATGATGATGATGGTGATGGTGATGAAGATGATGACGATGATGATGGTGATGGTGATGATGATGATGTTGATGATGATGATGATGATGATGGTGATGGTGATGATGATGATGACGACAACAATGATGACGACGGCGATGACGATGATGATAGTGTTGGCGATAGTGACGGTGGTGGTAACGATGAGGGGTCATAGTGACAGGTGAAGATGTGGACGGGGTAAAACAGATTAGCGGTAGTGACGTTCATGACGACGGCGTTGTTTGGTGATTTTGAAAGTGAAAGTAACAGTGGTAGTGCAGGGACGAGTTGCAACGTTCGTTCATATACATACATACACACATGCACACATATACAAACACACGCGCATGTGCTCACACAGACACACACGCACACACATTCATGTATGTATGAATGTGTGTGTATGTGTATGGAGTGTTTAGTGTAAAGTGGAAGGATGAGGAGACACAAATGAATAGCTTCTTTTGGCCATCGTAGACGTCTCGTCTTCATGTCTTGCGAAAATTCTAGCCGCAGGCACTCTTCTCCGTCCTTGCGATAAAAGCACGATCCGACAACAACAACGACGACGATGACGATGACAACAACAACAACAACAACAGCAGCAACAACAAAAACAACAACAACAATCACAATAACGACGGTGACGAGGGCAACAGCTACGATGACAACAACCAGTATGGCAACGATATCGGCGACATTAACAATGAAAATTACAATTGACAAGGCGAATAAAGGACAAGAACAACAAGAACAAGAACAACAGCATCGACGGCAATGACAACAACAACAACAACAACAACAACAACAGCGACGGTGATGACAGCGGCGACGATGGTGATGGCGAAGACATAACTGTTACGATTCTAATACAATAATAATGAGAACAACGACGACAACAACAGAAGTGTCAAAATGACCACCACGACAATAACAGCAACAATGACAATTAGTAGAATCGACAAGGAAAACAGGCAGCAACAATAACAACAACAGCGACAGTTAAAGAAGTCTCCCATATGTAGTATAGTGGCCTGATAGAAAAATTTCGGTTATCGGTGATTATTCAAACAATTAATAGATAAAGAAGAAACTCCCTGTAGTATGTTTAGAATTTAAAAACAGAAGAGAAGGGCATTCAAGGGAGATAACTTCAATATGATTACTTGATTGAATCTTGGGGCACCAGAATAGACGGTCGTTATAATTCCCACTGCCACCTTCGAAATCCCCTACAGTACCACTATTATCGATATCACTAGACGTAATTAATGTATCTTACTCAATCACCCGTTAACATCATTGTCGTAAGGCGGTGAGCTGGCAGGAACGTTAGCACACCGGGCGAAGTGCTTAGCGGTATTTCGTCTGCCGCTACGTTTTGAGTTCAAATTCCGCCGTGGTCGACTTTGCCTTTCATCCTTTTGGGGTCGATTAAATAAGTACCAGTTACGCATTGGGGTCGATATAATCGACTTAATCCATTTGTCTGTCCTTGTTTGTCCCCTCTGTGTGTAGCCCCTTGTGAGCAGTAAAGAAATAAGAAACGTTTGCACGCCAGGCGAAATGCTTAGCGGTATTTCGTCTGCCGCTACGTTCTGAGTTCAAATTCCGCCGAGGTCGATTTTGCCTTTCATCCTTTTGGGGTCGATTAAATAAGTACCAGTTACGCATTGGGTCAATATAATCGACTTAATCCGATTGTCTGTCCTTGTTTGTTCCCTCTGTGTGTAGCCCATTGTGGGCAGTAAAGAAATAAGAAACGTTTACACGCTGGGCGAAATGCTTAGCGGTATTTCGTCTGTCTTTATGTTCTGAGTTCAAATTCCGCCGTGGTCGACTTTGTACCAGTTGCATACTGGGTCGGTCTAATCGGCTAACCCCTCTCTAAAAGTTTCGGGCCTTGTGCCTAGAGTAAGAAAAGAATTATCGTCGTCATCATCGTTGTCATCATCATCATCGTCGTCGTCGTCATCGTCGTCGCTGTCATCGCTGTCGTCGTTGTCTTTGTCGCTGTCATCATCGTCGTCGTAGATGTCTTTGTCGTCGCCCTCTTCACCATCGTAAGTTTCGGTTGTCATCGTCGTGGTTATTGTACTCGTCGTTATCATCTTCGTTGTCATCATCATCATCATCATCATCGTCATCATCATCATCATCATCAACAGCAGCAGCAGCAGCAGCAGCACTATGATCGACGCCATTGTCGTCGTCAACACCGCATAGTGATTTGAGCGAGTTTCTAATGTGTAGAGCCGTGTTTTGTAAACCTTTTTAAATGGAAGACCCTAACACTCGGATCCTTGCTAAGCACTCCGACATTTATACTCCTTTTGTATAATGCAAGGAACGGCTGTTATCTATTCCGAAATTAATATGCTTACATCGCTTACTTCATGTTGTTATCGTCCCTTTAGGAGTCAGGTATTGACCCAGCCCTTGGGCGTGGAAGCGCATGGCTTAGTGGTCGTAAGATTGTGGTTTCGATTGTAGGACCGGGCGACGCTTTGTGTTTTTGAGTAAAACGCTTCATTTCACGTTGCTCCAGTCCACTCAGCTGGCAAAAATGAGCAAACCTGCAACGGACCGGCGTCCCATCCAGGTGGGGAATTTCTACGCCATGGAAACCTAGAAAGCGGCCATTATGATTCGGTATGACACGAGAAGAAAACTTTACTACTTTACTTACCCCTTGGAAAGCACTGCTATAAAGGCTCTCTCGTTTGCTTCTAAACGTTTGAGTTGTTCAGAGCAGAGGTTGTCGACCAGGGTCCACATAAACCTTAAGGGTCTATATAAGATTTTGTTGTTAAAGTTTATGTGCAATAAAACTAATTATAGTTCCTTACTAAACAAAATATTTAAATTTTTTAATACAGTTCCTAATGATATCTAATTAGGCGTAGGTGTGGTTTTGTGGTAAGAAGCTTGCTTCCCAACTACATGGTTCCGAGTTCAGTCCCACTGCATAGCAACTTGGGCAATTGTCTTCTGCCTTGTGAGCGGAATTTGTTGAAGGAAACTAAAAGTAGCCAGTCGTATATATACATATACATACACACACACACACACACACATATATATATAATGAGTTCATAAACCTTGGTTCTTTTCCCTAATACTATATATTTAGATATATTTTATACTGTGAAGCTTAATTTAATTTTAATTTTTAATAAATTGATTTTAATTGAGTTTTTACCTGGAATTTTGGATTTTATCCCTAATATTATTATTATTATTATATATATATATATATATATATATATGAGTGTGCGTGCGTGTCTGTGTTTGTCCTCCACAGATGCTTGACAGCCGGTGCTGGTGTGTTAAATTTTCCGTATCTTAACAGTTTGGCAAAAGAGACCGATAGAATAAGTACTAAGCTTTATAAAATATCTTAGTGTTAATATGTTCGATTAAGACCCTTCAAGGCGGTGCCCCAACATGGTCACATTCAAATACCTGAAACAAAGGAACCTCTAGAGGAAGGCAATCTATTTTCTTGTATATTTTCAGCTCAGCAGCTGACGAAAAATCTTGCTTCACAGTTGCTATTTCCAAGGCTTCGCTTTAAGTAGCGGCTGACATGATGCTTTTAAACGAGACCGGATTTTCATATCTGTATATAACATAAGGTGTGAATCTTACCTTTTGCTATCGGTTGTGTGTGAAAGCGATACTATGTTAAATCGCTCGTATGAATATTAACTATCGATCTAATGTGATTGGAGAGATGGGTAGCATTGATCTAATTTTATTATATATTGATGAGAACTGATAAATATATTCACTTGCAATAGTTTCAGCATGAACATTTTAAGTATCCATTTCAGTATTCAGGGAATCATATTTGAATTCTGTTTTATCTAAGGATTTCAACATGACCTCATGAAATGAATTTCTCAAGCAAGGATAAAATCACTAATGCTGTGCTCTGATGCATTTACACTTACATATATATTCATGATGTATGTGTCAACAATTCCTATACCCAAACTGATTTTCTACAGTCCGATGGCCTTCCTGTCTCCAACACTCACCTGTTTCTAAGCAAGGGGAAATATTTCTTCGCACGAAAACAGGTGAGTTTTGGCTACAAGAGGGGCATCCGGTGTTAGAAAAATCAGTCTGAACGAACTCCGTCCCATCCATGCAGGTGTAGAAAAGTGATCGTCAAACAAATTGATATATATATATATATATATATATATATATATATATATATAGAGAGAGAGAGAGAGAGAGAGAGAGAGAGAAAGAGAGAGAGTGAAAGAGAGAGAGAGAGAATGAGAGAGAGAGAGAATGAGAGAGAGAGAGAGAGTGAAGTGCCAACGCACGAAATTTCCGGCCCTTGAGTCACTCTGTTGCTTCTGCTAAATAATAATAAAATTATACATATACTCAAATTTCGAGTTCTATTTTTCATATTTGCATCACCATATCCACACACACACACACACACACACACACACACACACACACACACACACACACACACACACACACACATATATATATCTATATATATGTGAATAGAATTAAAAAATAAAAATAAAAAATATATAAAAAGGGTTTTGTATGATCGTGTATAGAGTAATATATTATTTAAAAGAGTTCCAACTCTGTCTGTTTTTTATGTTTTATTTATATTCTTATGAAATTTATGTGGGATATAGAATATGGAATATATAATATAATATAAATAGTAAAATGAAATGAAGTTTTGAATGTCTTATTGAATATATGAAATATTGAGTATTAAATATAGAGAATCATATATATATATATATATATATATATATATATATATATATATATATATATATATATATATATTCATCAGAACTCAGAACTCCATTATACGGAACAAATGTTACAAACCACCTCATGTACCACTTTCAAAATTTCTCTAGTCCATGCCCTCGACAAGATGAAGGGCAAAATCGACTCCAGTGGGATTTGAACTCCAAGGGTCGATAATCGGACCAAATATAGCAAACCCATCTACTTCTCTCTCTCTCTCCCTCTCTTCTCCATTCTCTTTGTTTAGTTTTGTTAGTTGTGTCCTACGAGTATGGCAGTATTTAAACATTTTATTATAATTGGAAATCTGACAGACTTTACGGAGACATACGTGTTTGTGTGTGCGTGTGAGTTGTGTTTATATTGTGTATGTGTATGTTTGTGTACTGGGAGAGTATGAGGGTGGGAGACATACAATTTGAAAGAGGGAGAGAGGTGGGGGTCCTGAGTTGAAATATTCTAGAAGGTAACATCGTCCTCCAGTCAATAACAAGCGATCGGGTAACAGATTAAACATTAGATATCAGTGACGTGATGTAATTTCTACCACAGTTCAATCAACATGACAGTAAGACTTGGACAGAGGACGGCGGTAGTTTGGGCTGAGTGATTGATAGATAGACAGAAAGACAGGGAAAATATGTGTGTGTATATATTGATGTAGGGGTAGGAGGAGGAAGAAGATCGCATGAGGAGAAAAGGGGGGAAAGAAAAGACATGGATGAGGTGTGGTGGTGGTGGTGATGATGAAAACTGATAATGAACAAGCAAGAGATGATATCAGACATTTTAATGACAAATTTGAGAAACAGAAAGTACTACAGTCGCATTGAAGATAGAACAGCCATTCAGCAATCGAGATAAACGTGGTTCGAAACTCAACAGTAATCTTGAAACTCAACAGTGGCCTTCTTGATTTCTTTCTGCATTAAATTGATGATGATTGCAATGCTGAAGGCGGTGGAACATTAGAACTCTGAGAATGTAGGACAAGAAACCTTGTGATATTTCTTCCGTGTTCTTTTTTTGCTCTGAATTCAAATATCGCAATGGCCCACTTGAGTGGTAAACTCAACCCACCACCTGGTTTAGCACTAGTACCTGATATCTTGTGTAATTTTAGCAGATATCTTGTGTAATTTTAGCATTCATGCCAGATTTCTTCTTTCATTTCCCACCCATGAGCTTTGCATTTCATCCCGATTAAGAAGTTAAAAAATACACTAACTTAATTAGCTCTATGCAAATTTCCAACGTGCCTTAAACTCGACACCATGTTATTCTAGTCTGATATATCTTTCTGTTTTATCCTCATGTGTTCCATTAGAATCTTTTGTAATTCCAATATCATAATTCCCTCCGTAACTCTGGTCGTGAAATATCAAGATTCTATCATTCGAATTATGTTCATAATTTTTTATATATATCCTTATTTATTTGTTGTTCATGGTTTGAGAGTTACTTAAAAATTATAAGAAACCTTGG
>NC_142938.1:47549313-47554313 GCF_046866305.1 Octopus bimaculoides | reverse complement strand
ACTAGAATATGATCTCATTTTTCGCATTGTGTAGGCATGCTTCTTGCGTAATGATATTGTATTTTGCTGCAACGCATTTTGGACACTTCACAAAAACATTTACTTCAGGTGTCACAAAAGCTATTATGTCCATTCTATATTTACGTTAACATTTTTCTCCTTTACGATTCAAATAATAAGAGAAAGAGGTTGTATTTCTTTTATGTATCTTGCGGAATATGTTCATATGATATACTTGGAACTGTATTAAATGATTTGTTCGTTGCTCCAATGGAATTGCTAGTCTTTTCAATTATTTCTTAATTAAAAAATTACAGGTTTATGTTTTTGGTATAGTACATTTGAATCTATTTATAACTGAAGCCTGTATATTACAAGCTACTTTGCTAATCTTTTTCTTGATGGCATGCTTTTGATCTCTCTTGTCGCTGTAGATAAATTTTGCATGGTTTCTGTTGAAGAGGAGACAGAACTTATGGTCAACTGTAAAATGTAGAGGCATTAGTAATAACAAAAACATTTTCCCCACATTTAGCGTTACGTTCAGACAGAAAAACAGGTACATTATTTACATTATTTACAATTGACGGATATTTGTCCTCATCTTGTTTGTTGTTAACACAACGTTTCGGCTAATATACCCTCCAGACTTCATCAGGTGTCTTGGGGAAATTTCATACCTAGGTTCTCATTCCTAAGGTATTTTTCGATGTTGTTGTTATTATCATTATTATTATTATTATTATTATTATTATTATTATTATTATTATTATTATTATTATTATTATTATTATTATTATTATTATTATTATTATTATTATTATTATTTTATGTTTGACTTGTGTTTTGCATTTGTACAAGTTGGATCCAAGTCTCACCCAGAGACCTCAAGAGACAACAAGTTAGAAGTTCATGTAGGTGTTATGCGTAGGGTACCATATATTTGGATTTGTACAGTTTTGTTCAAGTGAATGTTTAAGAAACCATAAGAAAATTATGTGTTTGCTTTAAAATTTGAGATCACATAGACAGTATTTTACGTAGGATATGGGCAGTTCCCATGAGCACTATCTTTTGAACTTCAGCCATTTTGGGGTTTCCTGGTATCTGATCTAGGTAGTAATCAGCCCGTTTCGCTGTCATTCCCAGGGCACCTATGACAACAGGTATTGTTTTCGTCTTCAGATTCCACATTTTGCTAATTTCTATTTCAAAATCTTTATATTTGCTCAGTTTTTAGTAGGTCTTGACAGATACGTTTGTATCGATTGGGACAGTCATATCAATGAGGAGGTATGATTTTTGTCTGAAGTCTTTCAGTATGATGTCTGGCCTATTTGCGTCTATCTTTCTGTCAGTTTGAATGGTGAAGTTCCAGAGGAGTGCAATGTGATCATTTTCAAGTACTGGGGGTGGTTTGTGTTCCCACCAGTTTTTATCATGGGGCAAGTCCAGATTTTTGCATATTACCCAGTGAATATATTGTGCAGCTCTATCATGCCTGTTGAGATACTCTGTAGGCGCAAGCAGACTGCACATGGAGACAACATGATCGATGGTCTCATTTTGTTGTTGGCATATACGACATAATGGGGAGCTGCCGTTCTTTAATATGTTGGCCTGGTAGTTCTTTGTAGGTAGGCATTGATCTTGGGCTGCTATGATAAACCCCTCTGTTTCTGATTTCAAGCCAGAGGCCATTAACCATTGGTGGGTAAGGGCTTTGTCAATATCTGCATTATTCGCTCTCTTTGGGTATTTGCCATTGAGAGGTTTTCCATGCCATAATAGCTAAGGCAGCAATTTTAGCACGGGTTTTCAAGCGCTTAGCTTTTTCTGCAGGTGTTTCTAGTTCGTCTAATTCTTGAATTTGTTGCAATTGGAATTCACTTAGATATTCCTTTGCCTGTTTTGTTACTGAGTAAGATGCTTTCTTGCTTTCATATTTTAAGACAAGTTTTAGCATCCAGTCCTCAGAGTTTTTCAGATAGGTGTCTAGGCCAATTGTGGCTACCTTCATTGATAATGCCAGCTGTAGAAGTCCTCGGCCTCCTTCTTTTCTTGGCAGATAAAGACGTTCTATATCTACCTTAGGGTGGTGCATTCTATGCATTGTCAACAGTTTTCGTATTTTTCTGTCAACATTACATATTTATTATTATTATTATTATTATTATTATTATTATTATTATTATTATTATTATTGTTATTATTATTATTATTATTATTATTCAGTAGTCTTATTTTTATAGCGTGCTTTCACTTCACTACCGAGCGCAGCAATGTGTGCCTTGGGTATGTGCTGTGGTTTGCTGTGATGCTCTTATGGTTACTGTATTGAAAGTGTTTTGCGTTGGATGTGTGCAGTGCCCAGTAGTGCAATTTTCTGTATGTTATATATATTTGTAAGTCCTGGTGTTTTTATTATGTATTTGTCTGAATATTTTCTTTATCATACCTAATGCGCCTACTATGATAGGAATTGTTTCTGTTTTTAGATTCTACATTCGAGTTATCTCTATTTCCAGGTCTTTGTATTTTGAAAGTTTCTCCATTTGTTTTAGAGAAACGTTGTCATCTGCTGGTACATCAATTAGAAAACATTTCTTTTCTTCGTGATCTCTGACAACTATATCTGGCTTATTGGCCTTAATTTCTGTATCTGTGTGTATTGGCATTATTATTATTATTATTATTATTATTATTATTATTATTATTATTATTATTATTATTATTATTATTATTCAGTAGTTTTATTTTTATAACGTGCTTTCACTTCACTACCGAGCGCAGCTCTGTGCGCCTTGGGTATGTGCTGTGGTTCGCTGTGGTGCTCTTATGTTTACTGTATTGAAAGTGTTTTGCGTAGAATGTGTGCAGTACCCAGTAGTGCAATTTTCTGTATGTTATATATATTTGTAAGTCCTGGTGTTTTTGTTATGTATTTGTCTGAATATTTTTTTATTATACCTAAGGCACCTACTATGATAGGAATTGTTTCTGTTTTTAGATTCCACATTCGGGTTATCTCTATTTCCAGGTCTTTGTATTTTGAAAGTTTTTCCATTTCTTTTAGAGAAACGTTGTCATCTGCTGGTATTGAAACATCAATTAGAAGGCATTTTTTTCCTTCATGATCTTTGACAACTATATCTGGTCTATTCGCCTTAATTTCTCTATCTGTGTGTATTGGCATATCCCAGAGTATGGTTGCTTTCTCGTTTTCTGTGACCTTTTCTGGCGTGTGTTTATACCATCTTTTTTCTGTTGCTATTCCATAATGTTGGCATAGCTTCCAGTGTATATAGGTCCCCGCTCTGTCGTGTCTGTGAATATATTCCTTCTTAGCCAGGACTGGGCAGCCAGAGATAATATGATTTATTGTTTCTTGTCGATCTCCACATATTCTACAGTTACTTGTTATATTTCTTTTCATTATGTGTTTTTGGTAATTTCTGGTGGGGAGGCTTTGGTCTTGTGCAGCAATTAAAAATCCTTCAGTCTCTGCTTTGAGTCCTGAGCTTCTCAGCCATTGCTGGGATTTTTCTCTGTCTATTTCTTTCGTATTTAGTTTAGCCCAGTATTTACCATGTAGGGGCTTTTCTTGCCATCGTTTTATCATGGTCCGTTGCTGTTCTAGTTTTAGTTTGGATTTCATTTGTTTTATAGCTGTTGTTGTTTCTTCTTCTTCTTCTTCGTATTTGTTAGGTAGATTGATTTCTTGTTTGTATTTGTCAGCTTCCTTAAATACTGAAAACAGTTTTTTGTTTTGCTCGTGTTTTGTGGCTATTTGTATTAGTTTCCCTTGCTTCTGGAGTAGGTATTTTTGCAGTCCTATGGTGGTTATTTTATAATAGTCTTCTAGCTGTATAAGACCCCTGCCACCTTCTGTGCGTTGTATATATAGCCTTTCTATGTCAGATTTTGGGTGGTGCATCCTATATCCTGTCATTATTTTTCTTGTTTTCCTGTCTATTTTACATAGTTCGTTTAGTGTCCAGTTAAGGATGTTGTAGCTGGGACAGCTAAAGTGTTGATACCCATTATCTTGTTTTTAGCATTGAGCTCTGTTTTTAGTATTGATCTAACTCGTCTATAGTACTCTTTCTTTATTTTTTCTTTCATTTGTGTATGTTGTATCCTATCTAGTTCATTGACTCCTAAATACTTATATGGTTGGCTTTCGTCTAGTTCTCTTATTTCATTGGCTTTATCTAGTGTTATATTGCTACTTTTAACTAATTTTCCTCTTTTCAGGGTTGCTTTGGCACATTTTTCTAATCCGAATTTCATTTCTATTTCCTTGGTAAAGCCGTGTACTGTTTGTAGTAGTGTTTCTAGCTCTTTGTCGTTTTTTGCATATAATTTTAGGTCATCCATATATAGAAGGTGGCTGACTGTTTTTCCATAGCATTTGTAACCGCATCCAGTTCTATTTAGCAATTCTGTTAGAGGTGTGAGTGCCAGGCAGAACAGGAGTGGAGAGAGCGTATCTCCCTGGAATATTCCTCTTCTAATGGGGATGGCTTTCGTTTTCACAAGTCCCTCTTTTGTTTGGAGCTGTAGCACTGTCTGCCATTTGTTCATTGAGTGCTCTATGTATTTTATGATAATTGGTGCCACCTTGTTTATGGCTAGTGTTTCCAGAATCCACGTGTGGGGAACACTGTCGAAAGCCTTTTGGTAGTCCAAAATTATTATTATTATTATTATCATCATTATTCCGGTCACTGCCTGGAATCGAACTCGGAATCTTGTGGTTAGTAGCCCGCGTTCTTAACTACTACACCATATTCCCGCAGGCATATGGTGTAGTGATTAATAACAGTATCGAAAAATACCCAGGTTCGATATTTCCCCAAGACACCTGATAATGGATGGAGGGTGTATCAGCCGAAACGTTGTGTTAACAAACAAGATGAGGATAAATATCCGTCAATAGTAAATAATGTAAATAATGTACAGAATTCCTCATCTCTTAAATACAGAACAGAAAAATA
>NC_142938.1:47524313-47541813 GCF_046866305.1 Octopus bimaculoides | reverse complement strand
ACTAAAACATTATTATCTGTCAATGTGCGCATACAATTTGATATGTAATAATGTGTAATATGTAACCATTGCTTTGTAAAAATATGCTTCCGAACCACATTGTTCTGGATTTCGTTCCATTGTGTGTCAACTTCAGCAAGTGTTTTCTGCTATAGCTCCAGGCCGACCAAAGCCTTGCAACTGGATTTTGATAGGCAGAAACTGAAAGAAGCCCATCGTACACACACACACACACACACACACACACACACACGCACACACACACACACACACATGTATACATGTATATATGTGTGTGTGTGTTTGTGTGTGTGTGTGTGTATTTGTGTGTGAGTGTGTGTGATTTGTGTTCGTGTGTTCTATATATAAAATATCGGAACGTTAGTATAAAATATAAAGGTTGGTTGCATAAACAAAATAAAGGACCTTAATTTTACGTTGTGAAGAATATACATACATACATATACCTATACATACACACACACACACATACATATTTATGTGCATATATACACACACATAGGGAGAATTCACAAAAACAAACAACAAAAGACGAAGACAGGTGGTGTATAAAACAAACAGATGTATTAGTACATCGCTCGGGAAGTGAAAAAGTCTTTAACGTTTCGAGCCTACGCTCTTCTACAGAAAGTAACACAGAAAGAAACAAGGAGAGAAAATAAAGAATGTGTAGCGATCTATCATGTATATATTTGCGCGCGCGTGCGTGTGCGTGCGTGTGTGTGTGTGTGTGTGTGTACATAAAGTAATATATTCTGTTATAGAATTCATATTGTAACCGGAGGTCATAATTAAATGCTTGTATTCGACACCTCTTGAATATTCATCCGTTAGTTGCATACCGGAATGAAAATATTAGAAGTTGCACTATTTTATATAAAACATGATTTGCTTGTCTAACGGTAGAAGGATGGAAATATATAAAAGTATAATCTTTTCTAGTATAGATAGACACAAAGCCTGGAATTTTGTAGAAAGGCGATTAGTCGATTACATCAGCGCCTCAGAACATAAAACTGGAAGAAATACTGCTAAGCATTATGATATGTCCCGGAATGTTGCTCGATTACAGAAGCAATGAATTGAGTATATTAATATATATGAACTATATATAATGTCAACACACATACACACACACACACATATATATATATATATATATATATATATATATATAATGTCAACTATATATAACGTCAACTATATATTATATCAACAGGATCAAACATGAATACGCCAATGTCTGATGTATATAAAGGCATAGCAATACATATACATTAATTTATGGAATCAGTGCATGTGGTATTGGTCAGGGACATTAAAAGCAGATTGATAAAAGAGTCACTTGGTTATGAAGAAAGGAAAAGAGTATGAATTGAAAATTGGTTGAATGTTAAGAGTAGAGCCTTTTGGTCAACAGCAGTAATAATTCCCAAGTAATTAGACGGTATTTATCAAGGTGTGGGTATTTGTAAAAAGTTTCAGAACTAGTGCTCAGATGATACAACTAAGGTAGCCCGAAGTTCTCCTGAGTTGTACATAAATCACAAAATTTATTATCATTCCTACAGAGCGTCGATCTCTGAAAGATCTCCCAAGGAAAGCTAAATCAATGGTATGTCCTTTTAGCGTCCGTATGAAACTAGAAAATTAGATTTTCTCTTTTCTACATGCCTGAAAGAAGTACGATTGAATTTCCGTTGTTAAAAATTACCTTTTTAAAAGTCGTACGTAATATTTACTTTTTCTCTCTCGTGATATGTCTGTATATGTGTACGCACGTTTGTGTCTACCTAGATGAACAGTTGTTGATTTAAATGACCATTACTCGGAATTTCAAATGCATTTCAGATACCTATGTAAAAGTATAGTTGCTCTCTCTCTCTCTCTCTCTCTCTCTCTCTCTCTCTCTCTCTTTCTCTCTCTCTCTTTCTCTCTCTCTCTCTATCTATCTCTCTCTCTCTTTCTCTCTCTCTCTCTCTCTGTATACACACACACACACACACACAGACACATATGGTGTGTGTGTGCGCGTGTATATATATATATATATATATATACATATTTATGTACACATATACATACATTTATATACATACATTTATATATATATATATATATATATATATATATATATATATATATATATATATATATATATATATATATATAGGTATGTATATAATATACTTATATATGTGATTGTGTGCGTGTGTGGGTGTTTGTGTTTGTGTGCGTGCATGTGCAGGTGTGTATGTTTGGACGCTGAGTGCGTTTTTGTATGTGGTCCTGTGTATGCGTGGGGTGTGTGCTTATACGTGTTTTTGTTTGTACCAACCAGCTGATTAACGATTATCTTGGATTTCTTCTTCTCGTCGCCTCCTCCTCCTCCTCCTTTACTCCTCCTCCCCCTATATCTTGCACGCCTTCCATTACCGGAAGTGCTGTATCCTGACAGCGCTGACTGATAATTGACTTAAATGGCCCAAGTCTCTGCTGATAGCGACATTGAGAAATAGGGTGGGGGCTAGAGGATGGATGAAGTGTGTGGGATGGTAGAATACAAATAAGAAGAAAAAGACAGACACACAAAGACACACAGGCACACAAACACATACATATATACATACATGCTCACACTCACACACACACAGATACATGCACATATATGTATTAAATGAGAGAGAATGAAAGGGAAAAAGAGAGTGTGTGAAAGAGAGAGGGAGGGGAAAGGAATCAAGCAATAATTGAATGGAGAAGGAGAGAGACAATTCAAATACAAAGAATGGCAGATATAAGTGGGATATAATAAATATAAAAAGCAAATAGACAAAACATGAAAACGGAGAAACAAATATAATAAATAAATAAAGAAAAACAAATGAAAATAACGAAGCGTGAGCAAAACAGACAATTACTAAGCGAAAGAATGAAAGAATGGTTAAGGAATGGTTAGAAATCTTCGGCCTGTTTGTGAGCGAAATTTTCTATTGGGATGCTTTAGTGTTTCAATATTCCGGTAGGTAAGAAATGGCGGACTAGACAGGATTATCCGTGCTTTCAAACGCTTCCTTTCCAATTGTCTGTTTGTCTACCAGAGTGGGGAAAGAGATATCCAGGAGGAGACTAAAAGACAGAGTGAGAGAGATAGATGAGAAGAAATACAAGCACCGAGTGAGAGAGAGAGAGAGAGAGATACAAAGAGAGAGAGGGAGAGAGAACGAGAGAGGGTTAGAGAGAGCTAGGCGTGTATACACACACACATACACACACACATACACACACATACACACATACAAATCTACATGAATATATCACGGTGCTCCAGCATGGCCACAGCCTTTGGGCTGAAACACATAAAAGATATGTGCGTGTGTGTGTGTGTGTGTGTGTGTAAATGTATATAACTATATGTGTGTCTGCATGTGTACGTGTTTTATTTACAATGTAATTCTTTACAATGTACTCTAATAATCTTCACTGTGTACTGAACACTTCCTTCCGCTTTCATTTAGAAGCTGTAGTATTTCAATGCATACATATATACATACATACATACATACCTTCATACATACATACATACATGCATACATACATACATACATACATGCATACATACATACATACATACATAATACATACATGCTTACATACATACATACATACATACATATATACATACATACATACATACATACATACACACATACATACATACATACATGCATGCATACATACATGGTGGTTGTCTACTCCTTACACAGAGTTTGACCACCTCCTGCAGCTACACCTTAGCCCTTTCATGGCGTCTGATGTGGCTTTTTAAACCAGACAATGTTTTGAAAAAAACACCCACACAGATTGCACCTCTGATTTGTACTACGAATACTTGCAGGTAAGTTCTGCTCATTGTGGATCCTAACATGTCTTTTAAGACTTACATACATACATACATACATGCATAACTGCTGCTTTGCTTCTGTTGAAAGTCTCGCGAAGACTTGGTCTATTATCATCACACTTGTAACTGAAAGTGGAAATGTAGTTTCCGATGTTATATTTCACCGAGAATACTCTAAAGTAACTGCCTGGCTGTACTTCTGCTCAGTTTGGCCTCAAATCTTCCGTTATATCTCTTACGAAATTTTACTAGTTTTCTAACAAGGATTTTCAACAGCCGAAGACACTAATGTAACTTTATAATTACTTTGTGGACGGTCCAAATATCTCTGCTCCAAACATTTACAATACTGAGAAACAGCGGGGTTTAATCATATTTTCTTTTGTGGTAAGGATGGAATTTGGCCCGGAGGGTTGTTTATATCTAATAATGGCATCTCTAGTTTACCTGTTCCATACAATCAGTACTACAAATAACTAGGTAATAATAAAAATTTGTCGTACAAAGTGCTGCGAACAAAGTAACTAGAGAATGTTGACAGCTACAAAATAAAAATAAAAATGCATAAGTCAGAGTTTCCTTCTTACAATAAGAAAATGTCCCACACTATATTTACAGTGGAGGAAAGCACTCTCCATCGGTTACGACGACGAGGGTCCCAGCTGATACGATCAACGGAACAGCTTGCTCGTGAAATTAACGTGCAAGTGACTGAGCGATCCACAGACACGTGTACCCCTGACGTAGTTCTCAGGGAGATTCAGCGTGACACAGAGTGTGACAAAGCCGGCCCTTTAAAATACAGGTACTACTCATTTTTGCCAGCTGAGTTGACTGGAGCAACGTCAAATAAAGTGTCTTGTTCAAGGACACAATGCGTCGCCGGGAATTGAACTCACGACCTTACGATCGTGAGCCGAATACCCTAACCACTAAGCCACGCACCTTCACTATATTTACAGTACCAGTCCTGATAATAATATTTGAGATACTTGACTGATCTGTAAAGAGAATCCACTCCATAGATATTAATTTCAAATTTTAACACAAAAACCAGTAATTTCAGGGAAAAGAGGTACTTATTTTATCAATCTCGAAACGATGAAATGCAAAGTCGACCTCGGCGGAATTTGAAATCAGAACTTAAAAACGAAAGAAATGTCACAAAGCATTTTTCCCGGCGTGCTAACGATTCTTTGAACCAGCTTATCGCCTTTCCACTCCATAGATATTAAAACTCGTTGGATAGCGACATCAACTGTAAACTTCTACAGAAACGGTGATATTGACAGACTCTGTCTCAGAACAAAAGAAGAAGTAAGAGGTTTAAGAACAGTGCAGACAACGACTGAGTGCTGTATGGTATCAGTCAGACAGTGTCTACTAAACAACCACAGCAAAAATAAATACATCAGCCAAGTGCTCAAGAGAAAAGTGGATAACATCCTCAAGAATCATTCACTTCCTAAATGATCTTCCATGTGAATCTAGAAGCAGAGGTTTAGTATACCTCAACAAGAACTTCGAAAAGAAACACTTGGCATACTACAAAACACTTTTGCATTGGTATGTTTCCTGTACACTTGAGATAGCGGATAATGTAAATATGAAGTTTACTCTCTTTTTGACACGTGACCATTACATCTCTACGTCTTTAATGGCTAGTATTTTCCGGCAATGGAAGAGACTGCTTAATACGCGCTTTGACAACACAATATATATATATATATATATATATATATATATATATATAACGTAATAGTTTAGAAAAAAAAACATTGGTTTCATATCTAGCGTGAACAATTGCAGTGTGGAAGGTGTTTATAAGTCATTTAAAAAGCACACTAAAAATCCGTTAGATTCACTTCAACATTATATATATATTTAAATTTAATTCGTGTCAAAATATTTTTGTCGTTTTGAAACTATACAAAATTTTGTTAGTGAATAGGTTGCGGTTTCAAAGCGACGAAAATATTTTTTACACAAATTAAATTTAAACGGTGAAGTGAATCTAACGGTTTCTTTCTGTGTGTTTTTTTTTTAATGGCTTATAAACACCTTCTACGCTGCAATTGCTTTTGTTTCAGCATACAATCTCAGATCAAGTCACTTGCTATGCAAGTACATCTCTGTAATATATATATATATATATATATATATATATATATGTGTGTGTGTGTGTGTGTGTGTGTGTGTGTGTGTGTGTATGTATGTATACACAAACACATATACATATGAGTTTGTATGTATGTTTCTGTTTGTATGCATACACACACTATATTGGCCAAAAGTCAGCTGACAGTAGATCAATACAATTTAATTCCAAGATTTATTTGTGTTTAACAACTGAATGAAGTTAATAAAAGCATCTAAATATGAAACATCATGAAAATTGTTCAAACTAAAGTCATTCTTGAGCGACACATTTTTCCATTTGAGTCAATACAGAATTACAGAAAGTATTTATGGAATTTTGATTTACTGTCGGGTGACTTTTGGCCAACCCTGTATATACAGTGACCCTTTATGCAATTTCCGTATACCCAATTCCTCTCACAAGATCTTGGAGATCAAACTGAAGCAACAGTAAAATTCTTCGCAGGTGGATTGAACCTGATTCACTCCACATGGTCATGCCCGTATCTAACAGCAGGACCGTTTGTATCACTACTACTACTACTACTACTACTACTACTACTACTACTACTACTACTACTACTACTACTGCTATCCCCTCTTCCACCTCCAATCATCCTGATCGACATCGTTGAATTCGTTGTCGTCCTCCTCCTCCTCCTCCGCCGCCGCCGCCGCCACCGCCGCCTCCCCTCCTCCTCCTCCTCATCATCATCATCCTCAACATCATCATTATCCTTATCATCATCATCGTCATCGGTGTCGTCGTCTTTGTTGTCATCTTTGTCATCTTTGTCATCGTTGTCATCAATATCATCAACATTGTCGACGCCGTTACCCCAATGCTTCAATGGGTTTTTTTTTGTTTTTGTTTTTGTTTTTATCCTTCAGCCAGCAATAGTTCAAGCTAGGAATCCGATATGTGACTGCATGCGAGGCCTGCCTGGCCGATGAATGGCACGTGATCTCTCGAGGTACCACCACCAACATGAAGACACGACACATGCAGCATGAAACTGGATGAGACGAACAAGGCTAAAAAATAAAAGATAAGAGTAGAGAAATAGTGAATCGGGCGGGGGCGGGGGTGAGAGAAAAAGCGGGTAGTTAGAGCAAGGAAGAAGAGAAGGAAGATGAAGGGGACGATTACGAAGGGGAAAAGAGGGGATGGGTGGAGGGTCAATGGTGGAGAGATGAAACCCTGGTAAAAAAACGGATCTCTACTACATACGAATTCCATGCAAGAGCGTCGTCTGGCCAACCGTGGTACAAGATGGCGGCAGAGCTGTGACGGTGGTGGCAGTGGCGATGGTAACAATGATGGTACTTGCAGTTGTACTTTTAAAGGTAGAAGTGTCGGGGTGGTGGTAGCGATGGTGGTGGTGGTGGTGGTGGTAGTAGATGAAGATGGAAGTAGTCGTCGTGTGGGGTTAAGTGTAGGATACCGATGATGGGAGTGTTATTGTTAATGATAGTGGTGGCTGTTGTTTTTTGTGGTGGTGTGGTGGTGGCGAGAATGACTTACATGTTTCCAGATGTTATCGTGCGATAGACATTCTAGTGGTAGTAGTAGTAGTAGTAGTAGTAGTAGTGATGGTGGTGGTCGGATCTTTTAGTAGTAGTAGTAATAGTAGTAATAGTGGTGGTTGGATCCTTTAGTAGTAGTAGTAGTAGTAGTAGTGGTGGTGGTGGTGGTGGTGGTGGTATCGTCGTCTTCCTCTCCATCTTCCTCGTGGTTCGTGGCAGAGTTTCCTGATCGTCTGCTGGCATGAGACTTCGGAATCGTAGATGCTGCCATTGTTTAACCTCCGGTCAGCTCTGTTCAAGTGTATAGAACACATATATTGACAAACGGGAGACAATATAAAAACATCAGCAAAAAAAAAAAAAAGAGGCCAAAAGAGGATAAAAAATTAAAGAAAAACCTTATGCTTAGCCAAATAATAAGTACAAAATAAGAAGAATAATTCTTTCTACTTTGCGTTAGGAAGGGCATCAGATTGGAGGATGGCTTGCCAGTTCTCAGTCAAACTTTCCAGCCCGTGCAAGCATGGAAAGCGGACGGTAAACGACGACGATGATGATGACGATAGGCTAAAAAAAAAAAAAAAATAAATAAATAAAATAAAATTCTGCGTGAGGAAGGGCTAGTTGATTACATCAACCCCAGTGCTCAACTGGTGCTTATTTTATCGACTCCGAAAGGGGTGAAAGGTAAAGTCGACCTCGGCAGAATTTGAACTGAGAGCTTAAAGAAACGGACGAAATGCCGTCCTAACGATTCTGCCAGCTCGCCTTCATAGTAATAATGATAAAGGTTTCAAATTTGGGCACAAGGCCAACAATTTTGTGGGAGGGGTAAGTCGATTACATCGACCTCAATGTTCAGCTAGTTCCTATTTTATCGACTCCGAGAGGATGAAAGGCAAAGTCGACTTCGGCGAAATTTGAATTCAGGTCGCAAAGACGGACAAGACTGAGAAAGTAAAGAAATGGACGAAATGCCACTAAGTATTTTTCCCGGCATGCTAATGATTCTGCCCTTCAATGCTCTGATGCAGTATAAGGCAGGAGCTTCCGTAGCTTCTGATCTTAACTAATTAGAAGTTCTAACGTGTACAAGTATCTTGGTGTAAAAGATGGGCTACAGCAAATATTCCGTTCAGTAGTACTGCGGATATGCTTCTCAGTTGCTTGATCTTAACTAGCTGAGCACATCTCTCAGTGGCTGACGGTATGTGTATTTTTGATCACGTGCAGGAGTAGTGGAGGAGCATGGCAGTCATGTGTTGGGAAGAATTCTTAGAGGGTGTGAATAATTCACCCCTGAAAATATGGGTGTTTCGTTCATCATCCTTAAACAATCTTTATTCAAGGACCTTTCGAGAGGGATGGGCCACTCGGCCTAAAGAGAATTCTAACTGGGCCCAACCTGCAAGGTCATGCGCTGTTTATGCTGATATGAAATCACCATGTCACGCACATATGGTAGTCATGATGGGTATATTGGAATTCGTATATTTGTACCACGGCGTCACTTTGATGGCGTATGCTACCCTCTCACTAAATAATAATAATAATAATAATAATAATAATAATAATAATAATAATAATAATAATAATTGCTAAATAGAACTGGATGCGGTTACAAATGCTATGGAAAAACAGTCAGCCACCTTCTATATATGGATGACCTAAAATTATATGCAAAAAACGACAAAGAGCTAGAAACACTACTACAGACAGTACACGGCTTTACCAAGGAAATAGAAATGAAATTCGGATTAGAAAAATGTGCCAAAGCAACCCTGAAAAGAGGAAAATTAGTTAAAAGTAGCAATATAACACTAGATAAAGCCAATGAAATAAGAGAACTAGACGAAAGCCAACCATATAAGTATTTAGGAGTCAATGAACTAGATAGGATACAACATACACAAATGAAAGAAAAAATAAAGAAAGAGTACTATAGACGAGTTAGATCACTACTAAAAACAGAGCTCAATGCTAAAAACAAGATAATGGGTATCAACACTTTAGCTGTCCCAGTTATAAGCTACAGCTACAACATCCTTAACTGGACACTAAACGAACTATGTAAAATAGACAGGAAAACAAGAAAAATAATGACAGGATATAGGATGCACCACCCAAAATCTGACATAGAAAGGCTATATATACAACGCACAGAAGGTGGCAGGGGTCTTATACAGCTAGAAAACTATTATAAAATAACCACCATAGGACTGCAAAAATACCTACTCCAGAAGCAAGGGAAACTAATACAAATAGCCACAAAACACGAGCAAAACAAAAAACTGTTTTCAGTATTTAAGGAAGCTGACAAATACAAACAAGAAATCAATCTACCTAACAAATACGAAGAAGAAGAAGAAGAAACAACAAAAGCTATAAAACAAATGAAATCCAAACTAAAACTAGAACAGCAACGGACCATGATAAAACGATGGCAAGAAAAGCCCCTACATGGTAAATACTGGGCTAAACTAAATGCGAAAGAAATAGACAGAGAAAAATCCCAGCAATGGCTGAGAAGCTCAGGACTCAAAGCAGAGACTGAAGGATTTTTAATTGCTGCACAAGACCAAAGCCTCCCCACCAGAAATTACCAAAAACACATAATGAAAAGAAATATAACAAGTAACTGTAGAATATGTGGAGATCGACAAGAAACAATAAATCATATTATCTCTGGCTGCCCAGTCCTGGCTAAGAAGGAATATATTCACAGACACGACAGAGCTGGGACCTATATACACTGGAAGCTATGCCAACATTATGGAATAGCAACAGAAAAAAGATGGTATAAACACACGCCAGAAAAGGTCACAGAAAACGAGAAAGCAACCATACTCTGGGATATGCCAATACACACAGATAGAGAAATTAAGGCAAATAGACCAGATATAGTTGTCAAAGATCATGAAGGAAAAAAATGCCTTCTAACTGATGTTTCAATACCAGCAGATGACAACGTTTCTCTAAAAGAAATGGAAAAACTTTCAAAATACAAAGACCTGGAAATAGAGATAACTCGAATGTGGAATCTAAAAACAGAAACAATTCCTATCATAGTAGGTGCCTTAGGTATAATAAAAAAATATTCAGACAAATACATAACAAAAACACCAGGACTTACAGATATATATAACATACAGAAAATTGCACTACTGGGTACTGCACACATCCTACGCAAAATACTTTCAATACAGTAAACATAAGAGCACCACAGCAAACCACAGCACATACCCAAGGCGCACAGAGCTGCGCTCGGTAGTGAAGTGAAAGCACGTTATAAAAATAAAACTACTGAATAATAATAATAATAATAATAATAATAATAATAATAATAATAATAATAATAATAATAATAATGTTTCTTTTTTTTTTTTTGGCACTCCGTCGCTTACGACGTCGAGGGTTCCAGTTGATCCGATCAACGGAACAGCCTGCTCGTGAAATTAATGTGCGAGTGGCTGAGCACTCCACAGACACGTGTACCCTTAACGTAGTTCTCGGGGATATTCAGCGTGACACAGCGTGACAAGGCTGACCCTTTGAATTACATTACAGGCACAACAGAAACAGGAAGTAAGAGTGAGATAAAGTTGTGGTGAAAGAGTACAGCAGGGTTCGCCACCATCCCCTGCCGGAGCCTCGTGGTGCTTTTTAGGTGCTTTCGCTCAATAAACACTCACAACGCCCGGTCTGGGAATCGAAACCGCGATCCTATGACCGCAAGTCTGCTGCCCTAACCACTCAGCCATTGCGTCTCCACAATAATAATAATAATAATAATAATAATAATTATTATTATTATTAATATTATTATTATTATTTCTTATCTACCAGGAAGTCTGATCCTTTTTACGTTCTGACTTCAAATATCCACCGAGGTTGTCATTACCTTTCATCCTTTCGAAGTCGATAAAATAAGTACTAGTTGAGCACTGAGGTCAATTTAAACGACTTACGGCCTACCCCGAAATTGCTGGCCTTGTGCCAAAAATATGAAACCATTATTATTAATTAGATTCTTTTCTGGTTAGAAGAGGTGAACAATGGATTTTTTTCCCCCCAGGAATATTTGTAACGTAAATAAAAGTGAAGCAAATACAACTGGGAATCAAAACTGGCGGGCATAGTTTCGGTTCACTGGATGCTTATCTCCATACAGTGACTGCCGGTATGTTCTTTTTTTTTATTTTCATTATTGCTTGATATCCTCAAGAATAAAAATATTAGATTAGATTCCGAATGAACAACGTGGGGGATTCATAATTTTATTTCTATTCAAACTGTTGTTTTTATAATTAGTATTTTTGTAGGATTTATTTGTTTCGATAATGCAAGAAACTCTCTCACGAATTCAGATTTTCATTTTTTTTTTTTTATTCCCTTTTGCTTTTATATATTTGCTTCTCCGTAAATTTTAAAACGTTTTTGTTTGCATTCTCCTCCACACACGTACACATATACAAAATTACACATATTTGCTACATACACATCCATATATGTATGTAAATCTCACATGTCTGCCTGACTGCCTGCCTACTGCCTGCCTGACTGGCTATTAGCCTGTTTGTCTGTCTTTCTGTCTCTGACTGTCTGTCTGTCTGTCTGTCTGTCTCTGTATATATCAAGCCCATGGTTCCGGGTTCAGTCCCACTGCGTGGCTACTTGAGCAAGTGGCTTCTACTGTAGTCACGGGCCGACCAAAGCCTTGTGTGTGGATTTGGTAGACGGAAACTGAAAGAAACCCGGTGTGTGTGTGTGTGTGTGTGTGTGTGTGTGTGTGTGTGTGTGTGTGTGTGTGTGTGTGTGTATGTGTGTGCGCGTGTGTGTATGTATATGTATATGTATACATATGTATATGTACATGTTATATATATATGTGTGTGTGTGTGTGTGTGTGTGTGTGTATTTGTGTGTTGCTGTCAGTGTTTGTCCCTCCCCCACTATCGCTGACAACAGATGTTGGTGTTTTTACGTCCCCGTAACATTTGCGGTTCGACAAAAGAGACCGATAGAATAAGTACCAGGCTTACAAAGAATACGTCGAGGGAGCGATTTCTTCAACTAAAAGGCGGTAACCCAGCATGGCCACAGTAAAAATGACTGAAAGAAGTAAAAGAATAAAAAAGTAAAAAAAATACACACACACACACACATCATTCACTTATACGTATACATGTATACATGAGTGTGTTTTTATAGATCTGTATATATATATACACACACACACACATATATATATATATATATATATATATATATATATATACGCACGCACACACACACATGCGTGTGCATACGTACGTGTGTATGTGTGCATGTGTGTGCATGTAAGCGTTGCCGGCTAAAACGAGTGCAATTTATTTTTTATATGCTCCATAACTCAGTAAACATTCATTAGAAGACTTTTTATTAAAACAATAAAAATTATTCAAGCTATGAAAATGTGGTTTATTGGGGGGCCAAACCTCTAACCGAATATGCGTTTGTGAGTGAATGTGTGTGTGTGTGTGTGTGTGTGTGTGTGTGTGAGCGTTCGCACGCGTATGTATCCCCAAGCAACATAAATATATAAATATATCTTTTCATGTCAGTTGCTTGTTGTCATTTCTGCACAGCCGCCCCGAAGCCTTAGTGTCCTCCGTGAGTTGCTACGCGACACAGTGCCGGCACAGTGATGATAACCAAAGCGCCATCACCGAACATCCCCGCCGCTGTCCAGATATCCTAATCTAACAGTCAAATATTCATGCATTGTTCGTATTTAGGAAACTATCTTCGTTGAGTTAAGTTAATTGTAGAGTTAGAAATAACAACAACAAAAACAACATCAACAACAGCAACAACAATAAAGCAACAATCCTTTCTACTATAGGCATAAGGCTTGAAAATTGGGGTAGAAGCTAGTGAATTACATCGACCCCATTGCTCGACTGGTACTTATTTCATCGATCTTGAAAAGAATGAGCGGCAAAGTCGGCCACGCCGGAATTTGAATTTGGAACGTAAAGACAAAGGAAATGCCGGTAAGCATTTTATCCGGCGCAGTAACGATTCTCCCATCTTGTCTCATTATTATTATTAGTTGTAGCTGAGGCGGTATTTCGCCCGTCGCTACGTTCTGAGTTCAAGTTCCGCCGGAGTCAACTTTGCCTTTCATCCCTTCGTGGTCGATAAATTAAGTACCAGTTGTGTACTGGAATCGATGTGATTGACTTAACCCCTCCCTTCAGATTTTAGGCCTTGTGCCTATGGTAGAAAGGGTTATTGTTCTTAGCAGGTACCTTGCCTACGAAGCTTCTTGGTCGATCGTGTAGATCAAACATTTGTAGTATGTATTGCCGACGATTTTAAAAGATGAACAAAATATGCTATCCTTTTCTACTGGTCTACTGAATACTCTATCAAGATACGACCTGTCGTTATCTGTGAGACATTGGAAACGTTTGGGCAAGTTTACGAGGCTTTTGCACCTTGCTCTTCTAATAGCTAGCTTCATGCAATCTATACGTGCGTCCAAGATGGCGTTCCAGTCACCCATCAGCACTAAAGGTCGAGACGTCCTCAGGAAAACCGCTAGACGTCTGAAAAAATCTGGCTGCTCTACCCCTGACGGGGCATAGACAACCACCAGCATCCCAGTCCTTACTGTTTCCGTCCAGGACTAAAAACGTACTTCTGGGTCCAGTAAGAATGACCCTAAAATTGTGATCCAGACCTCTCCGGAACAACAATGCAGTTCGCACCCACCAATCCCGGTTGACATAGAAATAAGTAAATCTTGTAGCCACCGAAAATGGACGTGAAAGCTTATCGATTGGAGAGTCTGTCCTCACTGATAGCCATGACATATATACTTAGTGACCTGAGGTCATTGAGTAGATGGCCCCGTTTCAAAGGCGACCCCAGTCCTTCTACATTTATACTGCCTTTTCTGAGCAAGGCAAAGAGAAGGGTACAGAAGAGCATCACTAACCCTATTTCTGTGGAGACACAGGTGTTCTGTCCTTCTGGCTATTTATGGGTATCTCCATAAGCATATCTTTGTAGAGTCTTTGGTTTATGGTCCCACAGAAATCTTGGGACATTTTGCTTTCAGTTTCTTGCGTTCCTTTTACAATTTTTATGCGAATAAAGGAGCTATGTTGGGGTACGATACATTCATTTGGTTTAGTGTCTGTGTATTTTTGAATATGTCTTATTAAGTTCTTGTTGTTTGTATCTATGATCGTGTAACTGACGATGCCTTGGGAATGCTGTTCGTGTCTTGTTGGTCTGGATTGCTATGTTTTCGGTTGTTGAGGTGTTTGAAGTGCTGGAGATATTTGTAATTGTGTTGGTGTAAAGTGTTTGGATGTATGATGGTTTGTTGGTTTCTACGTCTCCTTCTCTAATCTCTTCGTTTTTAGTCTTGTACTGCGCTTTTTGTCTAGTTGCTAAGTTACGGGGACATAAATAACGCAACACCAAGTTGGCAAATGATGGAAGTGACACACACACACAAACACATAAATACATATGCACACATAGGCTCTCTCTCACGCACACATACATACATAATATAATATATATAGGAATGTGTGTGTGTATATATATAAATCATTAGAAGAATCAATGTACTAGACGGAGTCCAATAAATGTCAACAAATAAATGGAGCATGTTTTGACGCTAATATGGATTATTTATTTAATTTAACCAGGCAGCTGTTTCAGTGGTTAAAGACCATATTTCACGTATATAATTGAAGAATAGGCATTTCAACAGAAGTAACACACATTATTATATTATGTCCTATGGAGCTTATCTGTTGATAATAATTAAATATTTAAATATTTAAAATTAGTACCTTTAGTTTTCTTCTTTACGATAATTTTATATTAGTTTCGGTTTCTAATTTATATTTTTTCCTTTCACTCGCTAATTCAAATTTAGAACTGAAGCTTACAAGAGTAACTTTGCTAGTATTCAGTTCCTTTCGCTCGTATGATTGTCTACTCATTACTCCCTCCCAGTATATCTAAGTAAACATCGGCCTCGTTTCTCCCTTAATCGCTGGTCAAAAAAGTATGCATATGTACATCTTGAAATACTATATAAGGGGTAAGCTGCGAGCTAGCAGTATCGTTAGCACGCTGAGCGAAATGCTTTGCGATATTTCATCTGCCGTTACGTTCTGAGTTCAAATTCCGCGGAGGTCGACTTCGCATATCATCCTTTCGGGGTCGATTAAATAAGTACCAGTTACGCACTGAAGTCGACTTAATCCCTTTGTCTGTCCTTGTTTGTCCCCTCTATGTTTAGCCTCCTGTGGGCAATAAAGAAATAAATACCATATATGAGGTTATGTATTAAAAAAATAACCATTTTAACATTTTAGTAACTGCCATCTATCATATCTCATATACATTTTTAACCCCGTGTTTAGTCAGAAACAACAATATAAGATAACCGATATTTTTTTCTGTTCATTACATGTAATAAATTCAATCAATTCATAATACTATTATTTAATTACATTAATTATATTTCAGTTAATAGCGTGATATATTTATTTAAAGATATCGTCCATTTAGTCGTTGCATTTACGTAAATATATGTTTTGTTCTATGATCCTTAACCTACTTTTCGGATTAGTATGTTCCTATCGTAAGTGACACAAACTAAATATACTTATTTACCTTGTCATTAAATACACTTCAATAAAATGATGTATTTCATCAATTTCTTATTAATTATATTAATGCCCCAGTATTAGTATTATAGATTACTAAAAAAAAATAATGTTCTAAACCAATACATTAATTATTTCTCTTATATTATCATTTTCAATATAAGGGGAGATAACATTTCATACTTATATTCAAATAGAATACATTGTTAATTCCAGTTATCATTTGTTTATCTCCGCTACGAAGAGGAAATAATAAGGGATTGTATTGGCAAAACAAATCAGTAACTCTGTTTCTTATTTCTTTACTGCCCACAAGGGGCTAAATATAGAGGGGACAAACAAGGACATCATATCGACCCCGGTGCGTAACTCGTACTTATTTAATCGACCCCGAAAGGATGAAAGGCAAAGTCGAACTCAGCGGAATTTGACCTCAGAACGTAAAGACAGACGAAATACCGCTAAGCATTTCGCCCGGCGTGCCAATGTTTCTGCCATATTGCCTCAGTAAGCATGTGCGCATCTATACGTATAAAATACATATACACTCTGTTGTGTCTGGGGAGAGACATTTTCTTTTTGTGCCTTCACACGAACTCACATAAAGAATTTTGCAAACCAAATCCCAAAATGAAATCAGTAACTGATTATCACGTTATTATAGTTCTAAATATGACGCTTTAATATCTAAAATAAAATCTAAATAAAGTTACTAGTTTTATCATTGTATACATATATATATATATATATATATATATATATATATATATATATATATATATATATATATATATATATATAAATTAAAAGGGTAAAGGTTTATCAATTTATTAATTTATTAATAAATCAACAATTAATAATTTTTACCAAGCCCTTCGGTATGTAAGCACCATTATCGGTGGAGAACTTATTTAAAAGTTCTTATATATTTATAAACATAATTAAGGGATCAGCAAAACATTTGCTTCACCACATACCGAAGTTCAGAAATAACAGCTAAAAAAGCTGAGACTCCAACAGATATCATTACTATAGTAATGCTATCTGTAATGCTATCTGTTGGAGTCTCAGCTTTTTTAGCTGCTATTTCTGAACTTCGGTATGTGGTGAAGCAAATGTTTTGCTGATCCCTTAATTATGTTTATATATATATATATATATATATATATATATATATATATATATATATATATATATATATATATATATATATGTATGTATATACATACAT
>NC_142938.1:47501813-47509313 GCF_046866305.1 Octopus bimaculoides | reverse complement strand
CATCTGAAGGATGAAAAACGATAAACGCATAACAGCTGAAAGTTTTGCGATAGCATACTACGTGACGAACAGGCCCAAGGATGGACCAATACGTGTAGAACAATAGGGGACGGAAATAATGAAGAGCTCTAAAAGACTAAATGACTAGACTTCAGTGAAGATTTTTTTTTTTTTTGTTACCTTACCGTAAAGCTAGGATTAACTTATCGTCAGTGCACACGATTTATTCAATTACGTGAAATATATTAGTGTATACACTGTACACAAACTTTACAGCAGTAAATACGATTGACAAGGCCTTGACCGAAACGTCAAGACTCACCTCTCCTCACGGCACATGAACTTGTCGTTTTTTGTTTTACTTTTCTTTAAAAAAATGAGAGAAAAAAAAACATGTTTTCATTGCTTAATGTAGATACATGCATATGTGGTGACTAATAGTGTAAAATGACAGGCTGACAGAGTGACACAAACAGACAGACAACCCAAGGAGACAGGGATGAGGGAGACATCCTGCCATTAAGACGTTGGATGTGGTCTCTGTGCTGACTGGGGATCGGCGTGACAGAAGTGCGGTGAAGAATATTTGAAAAATAACAATCTCTTAAGAATTTTTCTCATTTTCTATTCTTTCTACCCCCACCGTCAGAACCAATGCGTTCAAAAAGATTCAAACTCAACCTCATCTCCCCACTACATATACCTCCACTGAAATTATATCAATTAAATGCTTAAAACTTCAAGTGATGCCCCAGCGGTTATGTTTCATTTGTTAATCATTGATATTATAGGGATCTTAGACGGCTATAAAACACCAAGAAAAATATCAGAAATGCGTTTTTAAACATAGAAATTCACCGTTTAATTTATACTTTTATGTATTCCGCATAGTTATGTGTACTGGATGTACACACACACACACGAGCGCGCACGTGCGCACATGCAAAATATACACACGCATACAGATATATATATATATATATATATATATATATATATATATATATATGTATATTCATGAATATATATGCATATGAATATATATTCATATACAAGCGTATATGAATTTACAAGCGTATATGTATATATAAGCGTATATGAAAGAAATATGCATGTACCCCCCCCCACACACGCACATATATATATGCATATATATGCATATAAATATATATTGTTATATATATATACAAGCGTATATCAATGCATTATGTATACGCACACACACATAGATGTATATAAATGTATATAAATGTATAGGCATACATACTTTTATAACTGCTTAGCCTGTGTATATATATATCAGTGTGGAGTGTATTGTATTTGTGTGTTACCATGAGGAGTGAGAGAATGGGTGGGAGTAAGGACAAGAGAGTAAAAACCATTCTATCTTTAGAGCCCACTAACACCCTCGGGATCAGCAAATATTTAACAAATACATGCACACACACGCACACATATGCTCTCTACCTCTTACTCTCTCTCACACATATTCGTAGGAGGCATGCATATATTTTGAAATTCCCTTCACATGTATATAATTATTGATGTATATCATTATAGACACATTTATGATTACAATATACATATATATCTGCATGTGTGTATATGTGTGCGTGTGCGTCTGTGCATAAACGTATATGAGTGTGAATGTGAGCATGTTTTTTGCGAGTGTATGCGTGTATGTGAGTAGGTATATACACACACATGTATGTACTCACAAACAAGTAAAGAAAAAACAAAGCTAATATAGCTTGCACTGTTGGCGATACCCCTCTTCGGTTGCCGACTGCAAATCATAGCCATCTTGGTCGCCTTTTAGCGATACTTAGCATTATTGATAATACTTAAAAATGTCCAAGTTTCTTTGTTCCGTATCAGTAACACGTTTTTATTTTCTGTTATCCATGCATCCACCACTAACCACCGGGTGCAGCTGTAACCACTCCAACCTAATACCTGCATGGTTGACTGTGATCTCAATTTCATATAAATACGAAAACATCGCGTTGGCTTCATCAAATAATTCTTTTTGAGATTGGCATAATGCCAACAATTTCGAGCGGAAGACCAAGTCGATTTCCCCTACCCGGTACTTGAGTAGTATTTACTTCATCGGCGCCACATGGATGAAGGGCATTTTCGCCCATGGCAAAATTAGAACTCAGAACGTAAAGATCCACAAGAAATGCCGCTGAGCATTCCATCCGGCGTGCTAAGGATTTTGCCAGCTTAAAAGACTTAAAAGCTTAATAAAATAAAAGAAAAAGATAATAATTGTCTCAAATTTTGGCCCAAGGCCAACATGTTCGGGGGAGGGGACAAACCGATTACACCAATTCCAGTGTTTTACTGGTGCTTATTTTATTGACTCCGAAAGAATGAAAGGTAAAGTAGACCTCGGAGGAAATTTGATCTGAGAACGTCAAAATGGACGACATTCCGATAAGCATTTTGCCCGGCGTGCTAACGATTATGCCATCTCATTGCCTTAATAATAATAATAATAATAATAATAATAATAATAATAATAATAATAATAATAATAATGATGATGATGATGATGATGATGATGATGATGATGATGATGATGATGATGATGATGATGATGATGATGATGATGACGATGACGACGACAACTAAGAATATTGGAGCTGCTGCCAGGCTCGAGGTGATCCAGAAGACAGCGTTGTTGGGTACAGCTCACATTCTAAGGAGAGAATTATCTCTTTGAGTCACAGGAGAAGGCACTACTTGAAACCTTTGGTGGTTCGTTATTGCCTGCTTTCAAGTAAAGAATAACCGGTAATTAAGAACTATCCGAGAGTCTTTCATAATAATAATAATGATAAATTCAAATTACGATAAACGTAAACAAACAAACGAATTTTGTTTTTGGAAGCGTTGAGATATCTTAGTAAGTTAAAGAAGTGATTTTAAATTCTCAATCGCAGGATAATGCTAATAATAAAGCCTGAACAGGATAAACTACCCCTATTTTGCAGAAAAAAGTGTAGGTGGTTAAATAATAATAATAATAATAATAATAATAATAATAATAATAATATTAATATTAATTGCTGCACAAGACCAGAGCCTCCCCACCAGAAATTACCAAAAACACATAATGAAAAGAAATATAACAAGTAACTGTAGAATATGTGGAGATCGACAAGAAACAATAAATCATTTTATCTCTGGCTGCCCAGTCCTGGCTAAGAAGGAATATATTCACAGACACGACAGAGCTGGGACCTATATACACTGGAAGCTAAGCCAACACTATGGAATAACAACAGAAAAAAGATGGTATAAACACACACCAGAAAAGGTCACAGAAAACGAGAAAGCAACCATACTCTGGGATATGCCAATACACACAGATAGAGAAATTAAGGCCAATAGACAAGATATAGTTGTCAAAGATCACGAAGAAAAAAAATGCTTTCTAATTGATGTATCAATACCAGCAGATGACAACGTTTCTCTAAAAGAAATGGAAAAACTTTCAAAATACAAAGACCTGGAAATAGAGATAACTCGAATGTGGAATCTAAAAACAGAAACAATTCCTATCATAGTAGGTGCCTTAGGTATAATAAAAAAATATTCAGACAAATACATAACAAAAACACCAGGACTTACAAATATATATAACATACAGAAAATTGCACTACTGGGTACTCCACACATTCTACGCAAAACACTTTCAATACAGTAAACATAAGAGCACCACAGCAAATCACAGCACATACCCAAGGCGCACAGAGCTGCGCTCGGTAGTGAAGTGAAAGCACGTTATAAAAATAAAACTACTGAACAATAATAATAATAATAATAATAATAATCTCGTTAGAAATTAGCTGGTGAATGGATTTGCTGGACGGAAACTCAAAGGAGCCCGTAGTGTGTGTATATATATATATATATATGTGTGTGTGTGTGTCTGTGTGTGTGTGTGTGTGTGTGTGTGCGTGCATGTCTTTAAATTTGTCTCGCATCACTGCTTGACAACCGGTATTGTTGTATTTAGGTCCCCGTAACTTAGCAGATCGGTAAAAGAGCCCGATAGATTAAGTACTAGGCTTAAAAAGAAAACAAGTACTGGGGTCGAATAATTCGACTAGAATTCTTCAAGGCAGTGCCCCAGCATGGCGCAGTCCAACAACTGAAGCAAAAAAAAAAAAAGATAAAAGATAAAACGTATACATTAATCTAAAAATGAATGGAATCGTTTACCATGTCTGTCTCTACATACATATAATATATCTTTTCTACTGGAGGTTCAAGGCCTCAGATTTGTGTGGAGAGAACTAGTCGATTACATCGACCCCAGTGTTTCACTGGTACTTAATTTATCGACCCCGAAAGGATGAAAGGCAAAGTCGACCTCGGCGGAATTTGAACTCAGAACGTAGAGACGGGTGAAATACCGTTAAGCATTCACGCTATTCTTTTATTCTTTTAACCGTTTAGCCTTTGGACTGCACCCAACCTGGGGCATCGCCTTCAAGGATTTATTCAAATAAAACTACCTCAGTATTTATTATTATGAATCTGATGCTTATTTTATTGATACCTTTTGCCGAACTGTTAAGTTACTAGAACATAAACAAACCGCAACGGTTGTGAAATCAGTGAGAGGAAAAGCACAAGGACACGCACACATACATACATGCCCTCACACGCATACTCACACTCACATGCATATACGACAGGCTTCCACACAGTTTCCTTTTATTAAATTTATCTATAAAATACATTATTTATGTATGTGATACAAGTTATAGTTTAAAGCAGGGTTACTCAACCATTTTTTATCTACGCACCCCTTTGATTACTATTTCATTCTGGGGGGTCCATTCGATGTTTAAAAGCTAGTTTTATAGATAATTCTTCCAAAATTCCTATTTTGTCTGTCATACATTAACTTGTGTAGGTTGAACTATGTAAAATGTTAGAGAAAGAAACCTGGTTGTTGCTTGCAATACATACCAATATATACATCTAAAGCAAAATTTTTTTAGGGATCCTTAAGATACTATTGTCGGTCCCCAATTTACTGCTTTGTGGCATGGACCCCCAAACATCTATTATGGACCATCAAGGGCCATATGGACCCCAGTTGTGAACCACTGGTTTAAAGTAATATTTACAGCATTTCATCAGACGGTACAGACGGAAGTTTACATCAGATACTTACAGCATTTTATTATGATAAAAAATGCAAAAGTAGCGAGCTGGCAGGATCGTTAGATCGTCGGAAAAAAGTGCATTGTGTTATTTATTTTAACTCTTCTCATTTAAAATTCAATTTCCATCGAGGTCAAATTTACATTTTATCCTTTCAGAGTCGATAAAATAAATACCAGTTGAACAATGAGGTGGATGTAATCGACTCATCCCTTCCCCTAAAATTGCTACCCTTGTGGCAAAATTTGTATCTATAAACTATTAGCACGCTGGGCGAAATGCTTACCGATATTTTGCCTGTTGCTAAGTCCTGAGTTCAAATTCCGCCGACGTTGACCTTGCCTTTCATCCTTTCGAGGTCGATGAAATAAATACCAGTCGAGTACTGGGGAAGATGTAATGGACTATCCCCCTCCACCAAAACTTCATGCCTTGTGCCTATAGCTAAAAAGATTATGATAAAGAATGCAAAAGCATCGAGCAGGCAGAATCGTTAGCTCTTCGGCAAAAAAAAGCACTGCATTCTTTGTTCCAGCTCTTCGCATTTAAAGTTCTATTTCCACTGAGGTCAACTTTGCCTTTTATCTTTTCGGGGTCAACAGAATAATTTACCATTCAAATGCAAGGGTGGACGGTATCGACTTGTTCACTTCACTCCAAAATTGCTGGCCTTTTTCATAATTCAGTCGTCATTATTGCTTAACTTATATAACTAATAAGTTAGTACTATTCTTGGTTTGTGATCTAAAATCTTCCTCGGAACAAATTTTGTTTATAAACTGAGATGTAATAATACAACCTGGCAGGTTGCATTATTAAGTAATAACTTTAAAGTATGTACTACTCTTAGGTCTACATAAAACTCAGATGCAGTTAGCCATGGTTTTAGCAAATATACTCTAACTATACAACTATATCACATCACTGACCTTCACACATGTCATATATAGTAAGTACGTGCACGCACGCATAGTGTGTACGTGTGTGTGCATGATAATTTCCATCTGATTCTTTTCGATGTAGTTTTGTATCACTTGGGGATAAATCCATAGTAAGTATTAATACGCTGTCTTCGTTTTCATTTTGATCTGTAGCTTCTGTTATATGTCTTGACTGTGCTCCAATTCATATCAATTTTTTTCATTAATAGCCAGCTCAAATATTCCTGCATCTTTACCCCTCCCCCCTCTCTCTCTCTGTCTCTCTCTATTTCGCCCGCTGTCTTCTCATCTGAGCTTCAAGTGTCTCTTGAGATCATCTGATACGAAGTATCAGTAACTTGAGATCGTCTTGTTGATGTTATGTCCGCAGCGTAACTTGCTGTGTAGTATCTAATTTTCACTGCTCTTGCTCCACATTGCTCATCCGCTTTTCCCTGATTTACGCTTCTATTCCGTTCCACGGCTGCAACAAAAAAAAAAAATGCTAACATATTTCATTCTTATATTTGGATCAGCTTTTTAAGCAGCGGACTTTTTAAAAACCATGCCCTTCATATTTTCCACGCTTTAACCCGTTGTATGTTTTGTTAGATCATGTGTCATCAAACATTACGAGAATAAATGTTAATTTCGAAATTACATTATATTTTCCTATGTCAAATCTTTATTTTTTTACAGCCATTTAATTATAAAATGTTATGTTCCCATACTAACCCTTGTTAGTGTAAGATTGTTAAATTGTAATATTTACCCACTTGTGATATATTATGAATAGTTGTGATGTACATCTTTTGTTATCCACTGATTCCCATTTAAACTTTACACTCTCTCTGTCTTTCTCTGTCTCTCTCTTGCTCACACACACACACACACACAGCTATGTATGCATGCATACATGCATACATGCATATTTACATACACACATACATACAAATAACATATACGAGTATATATATATATATATTGAAGAACCTACAAGAATAGGTGCAAGCGCTAATATTTATAAAACATGTGACATATTAATAAAAATCTGTAAATGTATAACCATCCAGATATCTGGGTACCTTATTATTTTTTCCAATATATAATTCCTGTACATCACCCCCAAACCTTCCAATATACATATATATATGTATATATATATATATATATATATATATATATATATATATATATATATATATATATATATATATATATATATATATATACAACGTCGGTGGAGAATTTTTACTCAAAGAATCAGAAAGACTGACCACGTTTTGGGAGATGGGAAAGTTTGAGTGCTGTGTAAAACACGAAGGCTTTCATTGCCAATCTGCTGGTAGTCTTACAATATTTGCACAGCTGGGAGAATACTACTCAAATT
>NC_142938.1:47491813-47496813 GCF_046866305.1 Octopus bimaculoides | reverse complement strand
TTCTGCGGTGCTCTTTACATTGGAGAAACATGGCGACGCCTTGGGGATCGCTTTCGTGAATACATCAGAAGCATAATGCTACGTATGTCAGGCCAACTTGTCGCCACCCACTTTTTGTATTGTATTACACGTGTATAAGGGATGACTACTAGGTGGACATCCAATATGCTAGAAAGAGGTCATTGTCCACCTAGTGGTCATCCCTTATACACGTGTAATACAATTTTTTTCTGAATTTTCAGATTTTTTATATGCTAGGCCACTTGGTTTTAAATTGAATTAATATTCAATTTATCACCCTATCTATATAAATAATAATTTAAATAGTTATGTTCTCCAGCCGGCAACATATACTGCAGTGAATTATTCTCTGCAGAATTGTTTCTGGAATTTTGCGCGGCGGAGCTAGGCATTTTGAAAAATAGCCCCAATGTAATCGGTTGAACTGTATGCAAGTCTTATTTCATGAAAACAATTCGTGTATAGTTCTGCAAATTATATTGCTTCTAGAACGTCTATGCGGATAAGATCACGGATGTTGTTACGTAAGTAAAACGTTAATAAGGGTGGTTGGTTAGAAGGTAAGAAAGTGTGAGATCGTGATTTTAGATGTGTGTATGCAAATGATAGGAGATTGGTGGTACGATTGAAAGCCAGGGCTCTGAAGATGGCAGTACACTTGATTAAATAAGCAGCGAATTGACGTTGGAAACAGTACGTCAATCATTGCCTTAAACTGGCCATTTCTAGCATTTATCTCACCTCACAGTTTATGGCTATTCTTTTCCTTCAACCTCACCTTTCCTGGATTATCATCCACACTTTTGTCTTTCCGAACACTTTCTTTAATCTATTAACTTTGCACCGCTTCCTGCCATTCATCACTGTGTCCAAGCTCACATGGATTAAAAACAGAGAAAACCTATACTTCCTGATGAAAGATTTTGTTTGAAAGAGTGTAAAGTCCTCTTTTAGCGGTTTATAAACTTAAGGGGTTTTAAAATCTATCAATGAATACAATTTTAACCGAAGCATACAACAAATCTTCCCACTTTCTGATATAGAAAGGTGGAAAAATATTGGTTACAATACTCAAATACACGAATGACAAAAACTGCATTGGACTACTTCTGCTCTCTTATTTTTACGTTTCCTTCGATATTAGGAAGCTTTTACTTTTGCTTTCCTCTCAAAAAAACAAAACGAAAACAAAACAACTTTATTTTTTATTCCTTCTTCCATCGACCACTTTTCATCGCCTCATTTATTACATGTGGTCTATTTTCCTACGCTTTAGCTTCTGGTTCTCTGACTTAATTTTCCTCCGTGCTCTTTGTTTTACTGTTGCACGCCCACCAAGATGTGCCTTTGAATTTCTTACACACCAACGCATAAATGATGCCGTTTATGCTGCGCCAGCATTCAGCCTTTTCGCGTCACCCCACACTACTACCTCTCCTCCTTCAGCGTCATACCCATACGTACACGCATCACACACGGCTTCATTCTATTCACCTGCAAGAGCTACACGCAACAACAGTTAAAGAGTACAATAGTTATATACACAGCATCGCGTCCATACTTACACTAAGCAACGCCATCAAATTTACAGACTTACACACGCCTACATACATAATACATACAATCCATCAAACACGCGCAAGTATCTCCCAGTGCATGCGCACTCTGGCACAAGGGAGAGACAACGAATTCACCCCACCTACTTTTTAACTCCTCCTCACAAAACAGCATTCCCTTGCGTCCTTCTACTAATAAAATTTCTTAATGTTTATCTTTTTAAAATTTTGTTCGCACACTAGTTATTTTTTTTCGCCCCCACGCTCTCTTTTTCTATTTCCTCTTTATCTCCTATTTTTTCTTAAGAAAGACTAACATCTGAGATGTCAAAACATTCCTTACTCAATTCAAGTACCCAATCCAGGCATTAAACTAATACTGAGTTCATCATACTTATTTCTTCCAGTGTTGGTCATCGCTTTTAAATGTTTTGATTTTACATTACGCGCACACACACACACACACACACACACACACACACACACATATATATATATATATGGGTGTGTGTGTGGGTGTGTAGTGGCTGTGCGGTAAATAGCTTGCCTACCAACCACATGGTGCTGGGTTCTGTTCCACTGCGTGGCACCTTGGGCAAGTGTCTTTTACTCGGGCTGACCAAAGCCTTGTGAGTGGATTTGGCAGGCGGAAAATGAAAGAAGCCCGTCGTATATATACACAAAGCAGTAACTATACTGAGAAGTAATGTTTATCGCCACTTAAATATGGCTGTTACAACCATTTTTAACCCTAAGAAGATGCCTCCTCCAGCAGGTTATCGATGTAAACTGCACCCGATATATATTGATTGCAAGCAGGAGAACAAACTCTTACCATCATCCAGCAATTTGACAGGACCAACATAATTAGTTCTTACTGCTAAAACAAATATAGTACGGGACGAAATGACAAAGAATAGTAAACGGTGTATCGTCTAAAGTGAGAAAGTTAAAAAGATGCTGTTGGTGTATATAAGTAATGCCGAAGGAATATATAAAAGATTGTTAGAATTTAGTCCTTGAACGAGAAGAGAAATGTAACGAGAGAGAGAGAGAGAGAGCGAGAGAGAGAGAGAGAGAGAGAGAGAGATAGATAGATAGAGAGAGAAAGAGAGAGAGAGAGAGAGAGAGAAAGGGTGAGAGGTGGAGAGAGACACGAAAATATTTGAGCTGGCTATAAATGAAGAAAAGGGGTATGAATTAGAGCCCAGCCAAGGCACATAGCAGCAGATTAAAACTGAAGACAATAAAACTGAAGACAAAGTAGTAATAAAAATAGAGGGAGACAGAGATAGATAGGAGGACCTTCACCTACACTAGTAGTTTTTAACCGGGGTCCATATGGCCCTTGAGGGTCCCCTATAACATTTTCTTATTAAATTTATCTGCAATGAATTTGTTATGCTTTTACATTATACAAAATATTTTTATTATTTTTATTCAATTCCTAATAATATTTAATTATAAAAATATAATGGGTAAAAAAAAATAGGTAAAAAAAAATAATGGTTGAGAAACAGTGATTTATGCCAATGCCATCCCCCACCACTACAACCATCAACGGATCTAGTCGGTTTGGCTGCCAGCATCAATTCTGTTCGAATTGATTTCATATTCTGTGTAATGATACACTTTTATTGGCTAATAAATGACTTAAAAATCAATTTTGCTATAAATCAATAAATAAAGAGTTTTTAGCAATTAAAGTTTGAAAATTTTGGTAATTCTAGCCAATCGTAAGCCACAGACACATTCATGCCTGTTTCCACAGTAACAAGCAGAACACGAGAAGCCTTTTGTCTGCGAGAAAGCACGTGTTGACAAATATATTGAAACCACTTATTTTACCTATCAGTTGACAACTGAGCATGTGAATTTATGTAGCCCAGGAGATATGAAAATAGTGATTTGTGTGAGAAATTGATCGACTACACTTGAAAATTTCGTTTTCAATAAACTGGTCAATAAAATGTTTTTTGTTTCTTTTTAATATTTAATGTGTTATTTTGTAATGTGCTATTTTGTTATTAGGTAATTTTTTTAAAGTTCGTGCCATCGCATTAAATGCATATTGGATGCTTAAAACTACAAAAGCTGTTTTGTTTACTCTTTCTTTTTGATTTCTTTTTTTTTTTGCTAATCCGAAAGATGGTACCCACACTCAACAAGTGGAGAGTACGTGGGCCTCTGTGAAGCGAGATAATAAACGACGCTGTGGCACTCACCGTTCTATTGAAGATTCATATCTCTGAATTTATGTGACGCACGAGAGACGAAAATTGTGATTTGTTTGAGAAATTAATTGAATGTATTTCTTTCGTTTTTAATTTTAAAAATATTTTTAATGTGCTGCTTATTGCATGCTTAAATGTTTGTATTTTAAGCATATTTCGTTTACTCTTTTATTTTCATATATAATATATAAATATGTACATCTTTCAGAACATTGACATTTTATAAGATTTTGCTGGTAGATTTTGAAATTAATATAAATATTTATTTACGTGAAAGGAAATTATCGGAGAGATTTTATTTAATTCTTCCAAATCTTTCTGTTAAAACTGCATTGAAATCATTTGTGGGGAAAAATTGTAATGTGTTTATAGCATGTAACGTGTTGTTCATCGCATTTGTATTAAATGCAAATTGAATGCTTAAAACTACTTGTTTACTCGTTTCATTTTGTCATTGAGGTGGTTGTAAGGTATGCTAAAAATAACAGTTAAATAATATTTTTAGGATAAATCTTTTAAGTTCGTGCTATCGTATTAAATGCATGTAGAATGCTTCAAACTACAAAACACGTGTTGTTTACAAATATTGACAACACTTGCTATTTTCAAGATATTGACGACAAAAAAAGTGCAGTCACGCACAAAATGGCAGCTTCCAAATCCTGTTTCCTGATTGGGTGAAAATGATCAAACTTTAAACCTATATAACCTTTTAAAAACATTTTTCTAGAAAAAGTGAAATAACTCCAGCAATTCAGCTTGGAAAAGTATATTGTTATACTAAATTTTAAAATTTTCGATAAACTTTAATTTTTGAAATTCTGGTAGCCAAATCAACTAGATCCCCATAAACACCACCACTACAACCAATACCACCACCACCAACATCCCCATCATCAACACCCCTACCACTACTGCCGTCACCACCACCACACCACCACATCACTACCACCACTACTACAACCATCATTAGCAGTGTCCACTATCAACGCCACAATCATTATCACCGCTACTATCATTACTACTGCTACCACCAATACCACTGCAACCATCACATCCATCACAACTACTATTGTCACTAACACTATCATTAGCACCACTATCACCACTGTCATGTTACTATTACTGCTACTACTGCCACACACAAACACCGAACTTCACTATAATTGTCATTGCCACTACACCTCTG
>NC_142938.1:47469313-47481813 GCF_046866305.1 Octopus bimaculoides | reverse complement strand
AGACATACTTGTTAGATTAATTTTCATTTGTCGGGAGCTGTCAAAGGCATAACTGATTACGTTTCAGAAATAATTTCATCTACAAAAATAAACAAGCGATTTCCCTGAAAAGGAGATGAGGAATATATTCTCCATATGCCTTCACCAGAGAGTTTCTGAAAAACTACTTATCTACAAGGTGAAGTATATTTGCCACTTAAATGTGGCTGACCCCTAAGGGTGGATGTTACTGTTGCTTTTTAGCCCCAGGAGAACATCTCCTCCAGCTGTCTATTGACACACATCTGCATCCTGGCTGTATTTGCAAAGGGAAGTCATCCTCCCCATCTTGATCTGCGATACGCACGGACTCGAGTTTCTGGGTATTTACCCGTCCTCAGCGTACGACAATCGCCGACCTTCGATGCGAAAAATATCCCGATGCAAATACATATATATTTTTTCCAATCTTGCCACTGTACTGCCTAAAATCCATTAGCATTTATCTGAGCTGCAACACGAACAATCAACTGACCGTTTCGGACAATGAGAATGGACCTTAACAGGTGTCACTTATCTACGTCTCCTTTTCATAGACCGGTGCGCCGAGTAATTCCCTGGAGGAAGCTAAGAGTGCGAGACTCTGGATAGCAACGCAGTGAATCATCCGCTGATACTCACAAAATATAAATTCAACATCATGTATTGAACAAAAATGTGTGCGTGCGTGCATGTGTGTGTTGTGTGTGTGTATGCATGTGGGTGTACACATCTATGTGTGTGTAGGTGCATATGTTAGTGTGTGAACGGACGGGATGAAAGAGATACGTAAGTTCGCGTATTTTTATAACTATTTAACTGACCGTTTATCTCTCTCGTTTTTGTGTGTGTATGTGTGTGTGTATGTGTGTGTGTGTGTGTGTGTGTGTGTGTGTGTGTGTGTGTGTGTGTGTGTGTGTGCATACATGCATACATATATCTTTGTATTCTCTATCCTCGCCCTCTTCCTCATTTAGTCTGTCTGCCCGTCCGCTTCCGTATTACACCCTCCCTATTTCTGTTTCTTTCTCAAACTCCCTCTCACCCGCTCACACTTTATCCATTATTTCGTGCACTTTCTCTTTCTCTAACACGCGTATCTGCTACTCCATCTGCTGTGCCAAACCTGTTATTTACTTCAGTCCAGCTTTTTAAACTATTTTCGAATGCTGGTGATTTCTATTGGTGGAGGTCTGGTGACATCATCACTGAAACTTTTAATCTCTCCCTACTCCGTTTGCCTATCACATAACACCTTCCTGTCTAATATAAACCACTCCTCATGCACCCATTTCCCCACTGCTCTTTCCATAGCTTATTCATTCTTTTATACATTTATTCTTTTACTTGTTTCAGTCATTTGACTGTGGCTATGCTGGTGCACGGCCGTAAAGAGTTTTAGTCGAAGAAATCGGATCTTTTTGGCTTGACGGGCAACATTTTTCATTTATGTTTTATGTAGGGTTTTTGGTACCGAAACACTTTCAAATTTTGTATACTTGTATATTTTGTGTTATAGAACAGATAAAAAATTTTGTATTCGAAGTTATTTCATGTTAAAAATTGTCTTATTTCGATAATTTCAACCAATCACTGACGTCTATTCAGTTGAATACAGTTACTGCTGTGGCGGTGTATATGGTATTAATCCCCGTTAGTTCTGACATTTCCGATTAACTAGACTGTTCGTAAAGAAAGGGGAAAAAGCCATCAAAATACTTGAATATTGCCTGCACTTGTTATTGGAGCTGGCAGAATTATCAATGCACCTCCACCAAGTGCTTCATTTCCTAGAAATAGCAGCCAAATCTTGGCCTGACCAATCTTTGGTCGAAACATATCTAGTTATATATATATATATATATATATATATATATATATATATATACATATACGACAGGCTTCTTTCAGTTTCTGTCTATCAAATCCACTCACAAGGCATTGGTCGACCCGAGGCTATAGCAGAAGACATTTGCCCAAGGTGCCACGCAGTGGGACTGAACCTGGATCAGTGTGGTTGGGAAGCTAGATTCCACAACTTTCTTCTTTTGTAATCATGCTGCTTTGATTTGTATTCTAAGTCTTAAGGTAAAACATTTATTTTTTATTTGTTTTGATTCTTTTCACCTGTTTTTCAGCCACTGGACTGCGGCCATGCTGGGATTTAGACGAACCAATCGACCCCGAATACTTAATCATTAAAGCCTGGTATTTATGCTGTCGGTTCTTATTACCGATCCGTTAATTTACAGGGAAGTAAACAAAGCAACAACGGTTGTGAGGCGGTGGTAGGGAATAAAAATAAGCCCAAAGATACGCACAAGCACGGGCGTACATATAGCATCGGTTGCCAAGCAATGATGAGAGACAAATACAAAATTTGAAATCAATATTTAATTACGGTAAGGCAGAAAGCTGACAGAATCGTTTGCACCCCCAGGCAAAATGCTTAGCGGTATTTCGTTCGTCTTTACGTTTTGAGCTCAAATTCTACCGAGGTCGACTTTTCCCTTTATCTTTTCGGGGTTGATAAAATAAGTACCAGTTGAGTGCTGGGGCCGATGTAATCGATTTACCTCCAGCCCACCGAAACTGCTGGTCTTGTGCCTCAATGTGACATCAAAGTCAGGTCACAGTAAGGCGGCAAGCTCGCAGAACCTTTAGCACGTCAGGCAGCATGTTTAGCGGCTTTTCGTCCGTCTTTATGGTCTAACTTCAGATAAACTTTGTCTTTCGTTATTTCGGAGTCAGTAAAATAAGTACCAGTTGCGTACTAGGGTCAATGCTATCGACTAACTTTGTCCCCCAAATTTTCAGGCCTTGTGCCTATAGTAGAAAGGGTTATTTTTATTACACTAATATTTATATATCAATGTATGGAGTGGCAGTCGTATACTGTACGGAGCGCAGTATTGTATCGTATTGGTTGGGGGTGGCTTATCATATGGGATGAAATCTTAACGATAAATAGCTTTAAGCTATATTCATAATGTATATAATCTAAAACACAACAAATCTAGTTAAATCTAATTTGCATAATTTTGGATTCCCTGGCAACGTTTAACTAAAAGTTATCAAATTAAATAACGAATGTTTATAAAAAGTAAAAAAATATGTATTCTTTCCATTTGAAATTATCCAAAGACAGCATCTAGTGTATTAGGGATTTTTAAAATGATAACTTTTAAAATAAAAATGTTACGATAATCAGATTTATGGAGGAGGTGGGGGTAGCCCAAATATTTAACATATTCTTGTTAGCACAATAATGAATGATAAAATCTATTTTGACGATTCCGTAGAGAAAAATATAGAACGGCTGGGTGGTGGTTATCAGGATTTGAAATCGGAGCATAGAAGGATATCATTAAATACCAATTGAAGCGTTTTCGAAATGCTTCACACGTAGGGAAAAAAGTGTATCTGGTTTGAATATCACTGGTATTAGCATAGTATTTATTTTATTGACCCTTGGAAGGATGAAAGGAAAAGAAGAGTTTGGTGAAACTTGAACTTAGAACATTAAGTGTTGAAAGTATAAAAGTTATTGTCGGCGCTTCACGGTTTCTGCTAATCCAGTAATGTTATTTTCTAGCATAAGATACAAAGCCAAACATTTTAGATTTAGTAGAGATTTTTGGTCGATTTCATCAACTTCGATCACACCTTCATTCATAAACATTGGTTTCACACTTTGACAAAAGATCACCAATTTCGAGGGAGTGGGGAATTCAATTATATCCACCAATAACGGAACCATACATCATATATAATCACCCCTCTCTCTTTCTCCCTCTCTCTCTCCCTCCTCTTTCCCTCCCTCCCCTCCCCCTCTCTCTCTCTATATATAATACAAATAATATGTGAGTATATGCATATATACGTACATGTATGTACATACCTACATCTACATGTATATATAGATGCATATCTGGGTACAGGACGTCACAAACAAACGTGGACAAAATAAAAAACAGAACAAACAGAGTACAGAAAACACACAAGCCACATAGAGAACAGTTCCTTCATTAGCTGCCACCATTCTAAAACTAAGCGTTTCGACGATATATGGTGTACTGTTCCGTGATGGTAAAATCACTGCCATGTACACAGTGCCTGGAGATTGTGATGGAACACCAGACGTGTTAAAAAACAATGTCTGGCATACTCTCATCGTATGAAACTAACTAATAGTAGCACGTAAAAACATTTATTGTTCTTATTATATAATATGTGCGTGTAAAAAAAGAGAGATAGAAGATAGAAAATACGAGAATCTTTATTGATAACCACAATCGTTTTCACCCGTCTAGCGTCGATCCCTCGCGAGTGGGATATTGCACAACTGGTTTAGGTGTATTGCTCAGCATAGATATGTCTCCTCAGGTCAGTTCAAGAGGTAGTGGTCAATAAAGACGCTCGTATCTTCCATCTTCAGTCTTTCTCCTTAATTACATACCCAACGAGCACGGCCAATGAACGTGCTTTACCGGCAAACTACCAGGTTTGATATATATATATATATATATATATATATATATATATATATATATATATATATATATGTATGTATATGTGTGTGTGTCTGTGTGTATGTATATATATATATATATATATATATATATATATATATATATATATATATATATATATATATATATATATATATATATATATATACATATATATATATATATATATATATATATATATATACACATATCTATGTGTGTCTGCACGCACGCGTGTGTGTATGTGTAAGGAGAGAGACGGGGGAGGGCGATGCATACATATTTGTATATGTATGAGTATGTTTAGATTTTTATAAGTATATTTGCCACACATAGAAATGAACCCGGGACCCTGACATTCCGAACCGCGCTTCCTACCCATTCAATCAGACTATACCAAACATTCAGTTAAAGAGTATATAACCAACTTATATGTGGTTGACACAAATCTAGTTCAAGGCAATTAAAAATTTTCCTGCTATCTGTATTATTTTCACTACATCTCTTTCATACACACTCATACTTACTTACTCTTTCTCTCCCCTTATCCTCCTCTTTCGTTAACTGACCGTACGAATGAACTAGGCAGTAAGAACCACAATGACATAAATGTAGTACATTCGAACTGATTAGATATTTAACGTTGCATTTCTATGGTTCATGATTTCAAGTTCTTCGAATCCTTCCAGATCAGTGTCTTAGATAAAAAGAAACTACGTATTCCAGTTTCCAACGCATTAATCAATATAAACTTAATGCTGTGGAAATCAGGATACAGTTCCACAAGCATGCCAAATTTGAAACATAAAATACACGCACAAACATACATGTACGTATACTTGTTCCCCTACGTAAGTATAAACTCGTGCATATGTATATGCATATATGTATATATATATATATATATATATATATATATGTATATGTATATATATATATATATATATATATATATATATATATATATATATATATATATATGTGTGTGTGTGTGTGTGTGTGTGTGTGTGTGTGTATCTATGTATATGCGCACTCTATCATCTTAAGTTCAAAGAGCACCAACATTGAAAAATAAGTGAGGCCCTAATTAAAACTTTAGAAACCACTGCCCTCAACAAAAATTCTGTCTGAAGTTAAAGATGCTTGTAACGCTACAATACACATGAACAGTTATAAGACTAGAAGTCATGACCCAATTCACCTGACCGATGGTCCAGAAAGACTTACTGGTGATATATTTGTATGCTACGTATAAATATATGTATAAATATATACATATACATATGAGCATGTGTGTGTGTGTGTGTATGTGTGTGTGTGTGTGTGTGTGTTTGTTTGTGTGTGTGTGTGTGTGTGTGTGTGTGTGTGTGTGTGTGTGTGTGTGTGTGGTAGAAGTTATTGTCAATAACGGAGTACACAGAAATACTAGAAATTTTGGATAAAATATGCAATTAGCTATTCACTATCACATATAGAAAAATTAATAAGTAAAAGCACAATAAATAAATATAATATAATACAAAGTAAATATTGTAAGATAATGATAAGAAAACGACTATATTATATATATATATATATATATATATATATATATATATATATATATATATATATATAAGATAATAAGAGTGAAAAAACTACAGAAGGCTTGTGTTACATGGTTAAAGTATATATTTAATTATGTCAGAAAAATGTTATAAAATCTTTTTGGTATATAAACATTGTATTTTGAGAAATAACCGGTTTCGTGTTGTCTTTTCAAATTTAGAAATTTGAAAAGACAACACCAAACCGGTTATTTCTGAAAATACAATGTTTATATACCAAAAAGATTTTATAACATTTTTCTGACATAATTTAAATATATACTTTAACCATGTAACACAAGCCTTCTGTAGTTTTTTCACTCTTATTATCTTTTATACATCCAACCACGTGCTTTCACATACCAACTTTCTCACCTATATATATATATATATATATATATATATATATATATATATATATATATATATATATATATATATATATATATATATATAAATATATATAAATATATATATATATATATATATATATATATATATATATATATATATATATATATATATATATATGTATGTATATATATATATATATATATATATATATATATATATATATATGTATGTATATATATATATATATATATATATATATATATATATATATATATATATATATATATATATATATATATATATATATGCATGTGTATGGTGAATGCATGTGGCCTTGTGGTAAGCTGTTACACTTCGGATAGCAAGATTGTGTTTTCGATCCTTAGACGGCGGTGTGTTGTATTCATTTAATGTTGCCTCAGTCCACTCATTTATCAATGAACAGCCCTTCGACAGACTGGCAATCCCGTTCAGAGTGTCCAGGTAACCGGCTCTTTCAGTCCTAGGACACGAGGCAGCAATTATCAAGGTACTTAATTAATTTATATGTATCATTTTTATCTTCTTTTACTTGTTTCCGCCATTAGTGGTAGGGCGTTACACTTAGCATTGCAAGAAAGAAAAGTAAATAAATACCTTTCTATTTATTTACTTTTATTTCTTTTTACCACTTAAGAGCCACCTCCACTACCATTCTGTTTCGAAGGTTGATATATCTGTGTCTTTTTTCTGAATATTTACAATATCAGGACTTTAACCCACATGGATTTACGCAGAATTGCGCCTAGGGACTTATGGGCTTATTTCTACAAAATCAGAAAGTTAAACTGTAAATTTTTATGCTTTTTTTTCTTCTCTTTCTTCATGTCCTTATTTCTTTGCTCCTCTCCTCTATGTTATCATTTCATTAATCTATACCCTTCTGATTTTCCTTATTTGTCTCCGATGACGGAGCATCCCATACTCTGAGATATCCCAGAAACAGCTGTAAGACTTTGAATATATATATTATATATATATTATTTACAACAATATCAGTGGCTAGCATGTGTAAAAGAATCATAAAGGCAAAATTATCAATTAATAGTGAGGGGTACTACTTGAAGCACCAGCATGCTAAAGATAGCAGTCAAAGCGACTCAAAACCACAGTTTTCACTTATACACAAAGGCGAAATCGAAAATCAGTATTACTTAGTGACAAGGGCGAAATCGATGGACAGTATTACTCGAGAACAAAGTCGCCATTGAGAAAGTTCGAAATTATTGATATGGGTATTTCTAATTTTCATTTTCGATTCTTTTCGTCTATGCTACGGGTCTTAAAATTTTACTGCCTGTTCCCTCGATTTCGTCCTTGTGTAAAAGTGAAAACTGGTTTTGAGTCGTTTTGACTGCTATCTTTACCATGCTGGTACTTCATTATTAATTAATTTATATATATATATATGTATACTCTTTTATTCTTTTACTTGTTTCAGTCATTTGACTGCAGCCATGCTGGAGCACCACCTTTAGTCGAGCAAATCGACCCCAGGATTTATTCTTTGTAAGCTTAGTACTTATTATATGGGTCTCTTTTTTTGCCGAACCGCTAAGTTACGGGGACGTAAACACACCACCATCGGTTGTCAATCGATGGTGGGGGACAAACACAGACATACAAACACACACACACACACACACACACATATATATATATATATATATATATATATATATGCGACAGGCTTCTTTCAGTTTCTGTCTACCAAATCCACTCACAAGGCTTTGGTCGGCCCGAGGCTATAGAGTGGGAATGAACCCGGAACCATGTGGTTGGTTAGCAAGCTACTTACCACACAGTCATTAGTTAGGTTGATTTGAATAACTATACCAAACGTATGTCTATGTAATAGTTCGTAAAATATACAAATGTTCAAATCACGCTTGGGGCAATAGTATTCCTTTCCGGTTCACCCCACCCGCTTCATCTACATATTACTTTTCTTCCTTCCAGAAACCGGACAAGTAAGTAACTCATGAGAACACATGCTGATGGCATAGTTGGAGTGGATGCTAACTAATAAAATATTGTATGTTAAACTAATGAGCGCATGTGATTCTGATGTAGTAATGTATTAGAGCTGATTAAATATTTTATGTTGCAGTTTGACGGTTCGTGATTTTGGGAGCGAATTCTTCCATATCGCTGTGTAAGATGAAAGGGAAGATGGATAACCCAGTTTCCGTTACATTAAGCACTGTAAATTTTATGTTGTAAAAAACACGAAACAGTTGTACAAACAGGAATAGTTTGAAAGAAAAACAAATTGCACAAAAATACGATTACATGCATACATTCGTACACACACACACACACACACACACACACACACACACACACACACACACACACCACACACACACACACACACACACACACACACACACACACATATGTATATATATATATATATATATATATATACATATATATATATATATGCCTATGTGTATGTGTATTGTGTACGTGGGTGTAACTTATACATCGCACACATATGTATTTATATGTCTAAGTATATGCATACATATATATATATATATATATATATATAATATATATATATATATATATATATATATATACATATATATATATATATATATATATATATATATATATATACACATACACGAATACATATATATTATATATGTATGCGTATGTGTATGTATATATACATACTCACGGATAGAGTCATATGTATTGAAAATATTGATCTGACTAGCATTTCAAGTTTGGCCTTTAACAGCTTATGAACTCAATGAGTGAATAACAGGTTAAAAGGCGACGCTAGATGTGTCACTCAAACCGATTTTATTTAATAATTTTTACTCTACGAAATATTTAGAAACCTTTCCGCAAGTAAATGCTACGCTTTACATTAAGGTGATCAGCATTATTAAATAATACATTCATGCATACATACATACATACATACATACATGCATGCATATAAATATTGATTTCAAATTTTGGCTCAAGGCCAGCAATTTCAGGGATCGGGTAAGTCGATTACATTGACACCAATGCTCAAATGATAATTTTTTATCGACCCCGAAAAGGTGAAATGCAAGGACGATCTCGGCCCGAATTTGAACTCAGAATTGAAAGACAAAAGAACATGCCGCAACGCATTTTGCCCAGCGTGCTCAAGATTCTGCCTGCTCAACGCCTTAAATTATATAAATATTAAGAATAAATACTGTTTATCGGTGTGTTTGTGGTTGTAATGAATTATCAGCAAAGTGGTCTGCCAACTGACCGAGTTGTCGTCGAGAGGAAGATGTTTCGGACCGTAGGAGAAATAATATTTTGATTAATTGCCTGAAGTCCAGTCAAGACGGATAATAAAATAAAGGGCCGATAGGTTAAATTAACCTTTAGATTGTGTCTATCTGCGCATGAAGCGAGGAAAATTCTCACATTTGCAAGGTCATTTGATAAGTTGATTGTTACTCAAAATATAATTGCATAACTTTGTGTGTTATATGAAATAAATGGCGTTCGTTCACCGAAACTTTCGTAACATTGATTTTCTTTTTCTTTTCCTCAATTAAAATTATTGTTGTTCACTCTCTAAGAATGATAACGTACAGAAGAATAATAATAATAATAATAATAATAATAATAATAATAATAATAATTTGAGCAGGATGGGCTACTCAACCTAAAGAAAATTCTAACTGGGGCCCAACCTGCAAGGTCATGTGCTGTTTATTTTGATATGAGATCACTGTCTCGTGTACTTATGGTTGTGATGTATGTGTCTGGTGTACCCTTATCAGACGGGTGGTCATGATGTGTATACTGGGTTTCGTATATTTTACCCCCAGTGTCACTTTTGATGGCATGCCCTACTCTCTCACTCAATAATAATAATAATAATAATAATAATAATAATAATAATAATAATAATAATAATAATAATAATAAGAAGAAGAAGAAGAAGAAGAAGAAGAAGAAGAAGAAGAAGAAGAAGAAGAAGAAGAAGAATATGATGATGATGATGATGATGATGATGATGCTGTTGCTACTGCTGCTGCTGCTGATGATGATAACGACGATTACGATGATGATGACAATGACGGCGAAGATAAAGAAGGGAAGGAAGAAAAAGCATGATTAAGAAGCTAGGACCATTAGAAGTACGATGCACTACGCCCAAGTGAAATAGTCAGAGTGGTGTTTCAATTGCAGGCGATAGACAAGAGCACCATTTTGTTTGTGTCTCAACAGGGCATCCCCCTTTGATTTTAGGGAAAATAAATTTTTACTTTGAGATTTGAAAAGCCATAGCACAAGAGAAAAAGTGATGACCTTGACAATTAAAAACAATTACAATAACAAAGACAACAAAATTACGAACCGTACTAACAACAACAACATTAACTATTTTAAGGATGACTAATTGTCTGGTTGGTATGTTGTTATTGAAATTATTGCTTGTGTGAGAAAAAAGACAATGAGACAATGAACAGACAGGCAGACAGATTAGTGAAATCGAGAGACAAGTTGAGTGTTGTTTGCGTGAGTGGAGTGGAGTGGAGTTGAGTGGAGTGGGAGTGGAGTACAGAGTAGAGTGATATAGAGTAAGTGTATGAATGAATGACGGATGACAGATAGACAACAAGCTTAGTAGTAGGGTAAGTTTTAAAAACAAAAGAGCAATAAAAAAATAAATATAAACAAAACTAAAAGTATTTTTTGTTTTTAAAATAGAGAAAGAAAATAATGAGAGAAAAGAGAAAACAAAGATAAAAACAGACTTTGAAAAATAAAAAAGAATAAAACAAGGAAAATTATTTATATGTTGACAAGTTTGTTGAAACAATTCAATTGGCCGAAACGGCAATCGGATGGTGAGGGGCAAAGGATACAGAACCGTAGGGGCTTGTGCGTGAATGTATGTATGTATGTATGTATGTATGTATGTATGTATGCATGCATGCATGTATGTATCTATGCATGCATGTATGTATCTACGTATGGATCGATGGTTGGATAGATGAATGGATAGATTGATGGCTGTGTTTGATTGTATGTGTGTATGTGTGTCGCACTGTATATATGTGAGTGTGTGTGTGATTGTGTTTGTGTATGTGTGTTTTGTGTGTGCTTGTACGTATGTATTTGTGCGTGTATATATGCGTATATAATCATAAATGTCTGTGTGTGTGTTTGTTTGTTTGTTTGTGTGTGTATAGGTTTGTGTTGAAGCAATGAAGAAAAAGAAAACTGGAAGAAAAAGCGTATGTGTTTGTTTAATATGCCGTGTGGATGTGTATGAGCCGATGATTTGAGATCTATGTATGAGAGAACGAAAGAGAGGGACAGAGAGGGGGAGAGAAAGAGAGAGATAGCGAAACAGACTGAGAAAGAGAGAGTGACAGACAGAGAGAGACAGATAGACAAACAGATTGAAAACCAGCCAGACAGACAGGGGAAACTAGAGAATGAGTAAGGGAGGGGGAAGGGGGAATGGCGGAAAGTGCATGAGAGGTGAAATTAAAAACAAAAGTGAAACTAAAGAGGATGTACTTTGAGGAGTGGGGGAGAGCAACGATTTGAAGATGCGTCACATGGGCAATAATCATTCTCGCATTGGCTGCTGGACTTGTTTACATGCTACTTTTATGGCTGCATTTCTGTCTCTTACATTTGTTGTTGCTATTGTTGTTGTTGTGTCTGCATATGTGTGTTTGTGCTTGTGTGTGTGTGGTGATTGTTATTTTGTAGTGGATGCTGTTGTTGATGTTGATTTTTCTGCGACTGACGTCGATGCCGGTGCCGTTGCTGCACCCGCTGCCGACGCTGTTGATGCTGCTACTGCTGCTGCTGTTACTACTACTGCTGCTGCTGCTGCTCCTGCTGCTGATTCTGCAGCTGTTGGCACCAGGAATGACGAATAGCAAAGCCGATAGCTATTGAATACTTTTGAGCGTCGCCTTCACTCGACAGATGGCGCTTTGCTGTTGTTTACGCCTAA
>NC_142938.1:47416813-47454313 GCF_046866305.1 Octopus bimaculoides | reverse complement strand
AGGTGGTGTAGACAACAAAAGGATTGTGTGTGTGTTTGTGTGTGTGTATAGCAAGATAGATAGATAGTGATGTGGATATACATATATGTACTAGCTGACGTACCCGGTAATTCCCGGGAAAGCGGGGCTTATCCTTTGGTTCTGATCTCATAATTGTTTCGCTAATCCAGTAACAACTCAAAGTACGTAGCCCTTAAAACGGTTTTAGTGCATTTAAAGAGAACGCCGAACTGTCTTACACAGGATCTTGTTTTTAGGAATTCACAATAAGTTATGACTATCCAAATTGTGAAGTCAGTTATGTAAATAATATGAAATTAATTACCCGATAGTAAGAATTAAAATAAAGTAGCCCCCAAAAAGGGCTTTAATACGTCCCCAGAGTACATAGAACTTAAGAGGAAATACTAATAAGGTATGTATACTAAAATCGTGAAGCATGTTACGTAATAACAGGCTAATCGGATATGAGATAAGAACAATTCAAAGTAAATAACTCTGAAAAAAGCTTTTGTGTGTTCGCAGAGAATATTACCCTCAGTGGCACTAGTGTTGGTATATTCGTGAATAAGTCACTAACCGAAATAAGTGGATCTATTGTTTAGGAAAATACTATTTGCTTATTTAAGCGTTGTACTGGATAAATTGTGAAAATAACTCAAATAGTTCAAATACTAACAAATAAACATACTCAATTTGATTCATACAAAATAATTTACGAACATGAATCGGTTATTTCCCTTGGCTATATATAAGGATCCCTTTCAGGAGCCAATGAGATATTTCCCTTGGATGTTTAAAAATAATATATTAGTTATATGTAGTAGATATAATAATCCCTTCCAGGGCCCTATTATCGATTTCTTCAACAATCTAAGTATGTCACTAGTTTTCTAGACATGAGTGCTACTCACGTGTCCAGTTTCATCCAAATCGATAAAACGATGTAGGAGGAGTTAGATAATAACGCCACAAACAAACACACCAACAGATTTCCACATATGTAGCAGATGTGTATGTATGTATGTATGTATATATATAAAGAGGTAGATAGATAGATATATAAATGGAGTTACACATACATTCATACATACATACATACATACATACATACACCTGAGTACAAGTGTGTCCGCGTGCATGTTTGTGTGTGTCTATATGTGTGTAGTTTAAACATAGCTTTTCTTGGGTGTCATCCTATGTCAAGCAGTAACCTCTAACATAGCAGCCCCTCTTGGTGCGAATTTTTAAGTCATATTTTGGGGTATTATAACCAATTAGAGCCGAAAGTTGTTCTTGGTCCGAACGCATCCGGATGTAGCAGTAATTTCTCTGGTATTTCTTGGAGGTTAATATATATACATACAATCATACATACGTGTATATATACATACATACACACACACACACACACACACACACACACACACACACACACACACACACACACACACACACACACACACACACATATATATATATATATATATATATACCTCTAAGAAATACCAGGCATTTCTTGGAGGATAATATGTATACAAACATACATATATATATATAATATATTATACACACACACACACACACACACATATATATATATAGACAGAGATTGATAGATAGATAGATACTTTCGCAGACACAGACACACACGCACACATATACACCCCCCCCCCCCCCCACATGTATGTATAAATATATATACACACGTACACACAGAGAGAGACAGAGAGCAAGAGACAGAGGCAGAGAGAGAGAGAGAAAGAAAAAGAAAGTAGCAGAGAAACAGACAGGGAATGAGAAAGAGAAAGTGAGAGAAAAGAGATAGAAAGAGAAAAAGAGGAGAGAGAGAGAGACAGTGAGAGAGAGAGAGAGAGAGAGAGAGAGAGAGAGGGAGAGAGAGAGGGAGAGAGAGAGGGAGAGAGAGCGGTTGTTGCTTGACCTCCATCAACATTTCAGTTTCGAAGTATACACTGTCCGTGCATTGGCCTCTGGCTCAATTTGCTTCTGCCGTTCTTTTTCGCAGTCAGTTTGATCAGCTTTGCTTATTTAATGGTTTCAGATTCTTCATCTAATTCACTATTAATGACGACTTCCTTTGCGAATTTGCAAGCTTCCTTGATAATGCAATGTAATTTTTTGCTGCTTTCGTGTTTGCACAAAAGCCGCAGCATCCAGTCCTCAGTACTAAGTAAGTACTTGTTCGTTGTTATTGTGGAGGTCTTATAGCACAGTTCTACCTGTATCATTCCTCTTACCTCATTACTTCTAAATAGCTGCAGACGATCAAAGTCTGCTTTTGGGTGGTGCATTTTCTTAGATATTAGTAATTTTCTTTTGTATTCCTGTTCAAGCCTTGGAGATCAATAAGATTCCATTTAATGATGTTAAAACTGTATTGAATTACTGAAAGTGCAAGAGTGTTAATGGCTTCGATGCGATTTTTGGAGTTGAATTCAGTTTTTAGTATGAGTCCTATTATTATTATTGAGTGAGAGAGCAGTGCATGCCATCAAAGTGAAACTGGGGGTAAAATATACGAAACCCAGTATATCCATCATTACTACCCGTCTGATAAGGGTACACCAGGCACATGCATCACAACCATATGTGAGCGACATAGTGATCTTATATCATGATAAACAGCGCATTACCTGGCAGGTGGGGCTCAGTTAGAATTTTCTTCAGGTCAAGTAGCCCATCCCACTCAAAAGGTCCGTGAATATGCGTTGTTTAAGGACGTTGAACGGAACACCCATATTTCCATAGGTGAATTATCCAAACCCCGAAAAATTCCTCTCAACACATGGCTATGATGCTCTCCCACTACTTCTGCTCATGATCAGTGATGCACATATCGTCAACCACTAAGGGACATACTCAACTGGTTATGGTCAAACAAGTGACAAGTAAATCTGTGGTATTGAGCAGAATATTTGCTGTAGCCCATCTTTTATACCAAGACAAAATAATATATAGGCGCTGGAGTGGCTGTGTGGTAAGAAGTGTGCTTCCTATGAACATAGGTCAGGGTTCAGTTCCATTCTGTGGCATCTTGTGCAAAAGCTTTCTACTATAACCTCGAGGTAACCGAAGCCACGTGAGTGGATTTGGTAGACTAATTTGTTACATCTGAAACTTATCGGTAGAATAAGTATCACACTTGAAAGAAACAAAAAACGTAGTGGGGTCGAAATGTCCGACTAAAATTCTGTAGATTAGTGGCTACAGCATGGCCGTTCTCCAAAGACTGAAACACACAAAATGATGATGATGATGGTAATTGTGAAATTAATTTCTTTGGTGTTATCATAGACATTCCGTCGGTTACGACGACGAGGGTTCCAGTTGATCCGATCTGTTTGCTCGTGAAATTAATGTACAAATGGCTGTGCACTCCGCAGACACGTGGTACTGGAACAAAATCCTCTCGAGGATAAAATCCCTCCCCCCGGAGCAAAATTCCCCCACCCACCCCGGACAAAATTACCCGGCAGTCAGTATCCGCCGGGGTATTGTTCTTTCCCCTACAATAAAAATATTTTAGGAAAGTGAAATTTTATAAAAAGATTTTAAATGTCTTTTAATTGATGTTTTTCTCAAGTGGGACTTTGTTTTCGGGGAATTTTGCCCTCGGCGAGATTTTGTCCTGATACCCAAACACGCGTACCCTTAACCTAGTTCTCAGGGACGCAAAAGCTGGTCCTTTGAAATGTAGGTATTACTCATTGTTGCCAGCCGAGTGGACTTTGGCGTTGTAGTGACTGTGCAATGACGGTAATGGTGGTGATGGCGGGGGGGGGGTACAGTTGGTGATGGATGATGTCATAATAATGGATAACATAATATTTGTGGGAAGGGGTGTCTATGATATCAGAGGTGAGCACCGATAAATGATGTTGTTGGTAGTGATGATGGCGGAAGTAGTGGTGGTGGAGGTGGTGTTGAGTGCAGCGGAGGTCCTGGTGCTCTTTATTTTTTACTGTAGTTCTTTGTGTGCTAGTGAAGTGGTGTTAGTAGTATCAGCAGTAACAACAGCAGCAGCAGCAGTAGTAGCAGTAGTACAAGTAGTAGTAGTAGTTATTGTTGTTGTTGTTGTTGTAGTACAATTAATAGTAGTAGTAGCAGAAGTAGCTGAAGTTGTAACAGTAGTAGTAGTCGTAGTAGTTGTAGTAGTGCAAGCGGTGGTAGTAGTAGTAGTAGTAGTAGTAGTTGAAGTAGTAGTAGTAGTGGTGGTAACTGTAGTTGTAGCAGTAATAGTACAAGTAGTAGTATTAGTCATAATAGTTGTAGTATTACAAGTGGTGGTAGTAGTAGTTATAGTAGTAGTAGTAGCAGTAGTAGTACAAGTGATAGTCGTAGTAGTACAATTGGTAGTAGTCGTTGTAGTAATTGTAGCAATAATTGCTGTAGTAGTAGTAGTAGCAGTAGTAGTATAAGTAGTAGTAGTATTGTATAAGTGGTAATAGTAGTAGTACAGTAGTAGTACTAGTAGTAGTAGTTGTAGTAGCAACAGCAGTAGTAGTAGTAGTAGTAGTAGTAGTAGTTGTAGTAGCAACAGCAGCAGTAGTAGTAGTAGTAGTAGTAGTAGTAGTAGTAGTAGTAGTAGTAGTAGTAGTAGCAGCAGTAGTTGCATTGTTAGCTGAAGTATCTGCACCATCATTAGTGCTAGTAGCAGCTGTAAGACTCGTAGTAATAGTAGTATTAATAGGTGTGGTAGTATTTGTAGCATTGGTAGTGGTAGTAGTAGTAGTAGTAGTAGTAGTAGTAGTAGTAGTAGTATTAGTAGTAGTAGTAGTAGTAGTACATGTAGTAGTTGAACGGTATTCCTGATAACCATCAACAAAATGGAATGGGCGTTGTCAGATGGTCATCATAAGGAGGTGTTGGGGGAGGGGTCAGTAGCTTAATGAAACACTGTGAGAATATGGGAGAGAGGGATAGAGAGAGGAAAAATGGCGGGAGAGAGGAATAGAGGAGTAACGAGTGTAAGAGAGAGAAAGAGAGTGAGAGTAATATAGCTTTCGGAAAGCGTGATAGAGAAGCAGGGAGAGAGAGAGAGAGGGAGGTAGAAAGAAAGATAGAGTGAGAGAGAGTGAGAGGGAGAGAGAAAGGAAGAAAGAAATAGAGAGAGGATGAGAGAGAGAGAGAAGAGAGAGAGAGAGAGAGAGAGAGAGAGAGAGAGAGAGAGAGAGAGAGAGAGAGAGAGAGAAAAAGAGAGTAGACTGTGTTTTGGGGTGAGCTTGAGGTCGCATAAACAGTGGCCGCTTTGGGGTTTGTTGAGAGCGTTATGGACGGTGTTAGGGGCTGGCATAGCACTGTAATTGGTCAATGCTAAAGGCGCCGATAGCTGCGATGTAATCACTCAGTGTGATAGTGTTTCATCTGCTTGATGTGGTGAACTTGCTGCTGATTGTGAATGGCAGTGATATTCTGCCGTAGCTGACGACGCCGCCGCTCTCAGTAATGGCGATGATAACCATTATTATTATTATTATTATTATTATTATTATTATTATTATTATTATTATTATAGTTAATGTTGATTATGGGTTCCTATGTCCGGTGCTAGGCCCTGACTGGTGATGTTTTTTGTTGGAGCTTGTACGGAGTGAGGAATGTGATGGTCAAAAAGCCGGTTGGTCTCTATGGCGCTTGTGGCGATAAAAGGCTGATTGTATCGCTGATAAATGCGATGACAGAGGCATGAGTGATCGGGGGGTAGTAGCGCCAGTGGTAGTAGTAGTAGTAGTAGTAGTAGTAGTAGTAGTAGTAGTAGTAGTAGTAGTGGTGGTGCATCTCAATACTTAAGACATAGTTCTGGATAGTTTCTGATCTCACATTCTTTTCCTTGTGGCTCAGATTATCAGTTATTTCCTTTATATATTTATTTGTTTATATATATATACGTATATATATATATATATATATATATATATATATATATATATATATATATATATATATATATATAGGTGTGTGTGTGTGCGTGTGTGTGTGTGCGTGCGTGTGTGTGTGTGGGTTTATTTATGTATTTATGTAAAAGTATTCGGACATCTGGGAGCCCCATGAAAAAATGTTGCAGAATATAACAAATTGCCAAGATTGCATTCCACGATGCAACTATTCTATGACTTCACTACCGTTGTCAGAAACATCTGTCTCTACAAAGTTGAAATAATCAACCAAATCTCAAAAGATTATTTGGAATCCTCAAAAACAAGTCTGTCGCATCGACACCGATATGAGCTCTTAAAAGATAAATTTCTAATGCAAAACTAGCAACAACAATAAAAAAAATAATAACAACGAGAGTGCATTAAGACGGCGAGCTGGCAGAATCGTGAGCACACCGTGCAAAATGCATTGTGGCACTTCGTCTGTCTGGACGATTTTGCGTTTCATCCTTTCGGGGTCGATATATTAAGTATTAATAGGGGTCGATGCAATAGACTTGTCGCCTTCTCCAAAATTTCAGGCGTTGTGCCAATAGTAGAGAGGATTATTATTATTATTATTTATGTTAAGAAAAATAGGCGTAGGGCGCGGCTGTGTAGTAAGAAGCTTGCTTCTAGGCGGCGAGCTGGCAGAAACGTTAGCACGCCGGGCGAAATGCTTAGCAGTATTTCGTCTGCCGTTACGTTCTGAGTTCAAATTCCGCCGAGGTCGACTTTGCCTTTCATCCTTTCGGGGTCGATAAATTAAGTACCAGTTACGCACTGGGGTCGATGTAATCGACTTAATTCCTTTATCTGTTCTTGTTTGTCCCCTCTGTGTGTAGTCCTTTGTGGGCAGTTAAGAAATAAGAAGCTTGCTTCTAAACCACATGGTTCCGGGTTCAGTACCACTGAGTGGCATCTTGGACAAGTGTCACCTATTATAGCCTCGGGCCGAGCAAAACCTTGTGAGTGGATTTGGTTAACGGAAACTGAAAAAACCCGTTGAATACACACACACACACACACACACACACACACACACACACACACACACACATACACACATATGTATATGTGTCTTTGGGTTTCTGTTTCTCCCCCCACTATTGCTTGACAACCGGTGTTGGTGTCTTTGCGCCCCCGCAACTTAGACGATTCGACAAAAGAGATAATTACTAGGCTTTAAAAGAAAAAATAAATACTGGAGTTGGTTCATTCACCTAAAAATTCAAGGCGGTGCCCCAGCATGACCGCAGTCTAATGACTGAAACATGTATAGGATAAAAGATATCTTTTTCACTTTGTACATCGTCAGCAATGTCTAAAATAACTGAGAAAAAAACTTGCAGGAGTATATGAAGAAAATTCGAGAAGAAAGTATTTGAAATAGGTGAGCAACATTGCTAACGTTTCCAGTTCCCACAGTAGTGGCTTTTGTGTCAATATATACAGAAAAGACGAGAATAAACAACTTTGACGAACCGAGCGCATGGTACTGGATGATACTGATTGGTGACCATTCACTCGAGCTACCGAGCAGATGTCGCTATACATTGCGTCAATCCAGCCACGAATAATGGAATCGAAACCGGCTGCCTAATGTTCGTGGTCGATTCTCTCAAAGGCTTTGACTGATCAATATTGATCAGAGCCCCACCTATGCCAGCTTCTTTACCTATCCTTTCTATGATGTATCACATTAGGTGGAGATTGCTGTGGATAGATCTGCTTGGAATGGGGCATGTTTGCAGATTTCCAATCAGTCCTTCGATGACAATCCACCAACCTCTAACACCTTAAACAAAATTTTGAAAACTGCGTTTAGCAGAGTTAAAATTTCTTATTTGATCTACCTTGTTTGGGTCCTTTCTAAGCAATACCATCTGTACACAACTCACTGGACTATGAATATTCTCGTTCTGCTGTCAGTTGTAGTAGATGTCTAAGAGGCCCCCAACATGTATGACATATAAAAGTAAAGCTTGTTATATGCAGAACATTTAAACCCGACGCTTCCCCTGTCTCCTAATCGCTCCATTGTTGATCTCCTTCTAACCAAATGCCGAACCTGTTTACAGACCAGTGGAATTTAGTCTATTCACCAGGCTGGTTCTCTTTCTCCTACAATGCTCTCCAATCCTCACATATTTATGATTATCTAAAGTACAAGAAAAAAGTCGAAACTAAACAAAATTTAATAATACCACACAGCAGTAGGAGCAAAGATAGCATCTCAAGACAGTTATAATACTAGTGATTGTAGGAGCACTTGGAATAATAAAAAAAGGAAAGGGAAATTATTTAAGAATGATCCCTGGATTACCATCCATGCAGGAAGTGCAAAAGATTGTCTTAACTCGTACGTCACGCGTATTGAGAAGAATATTGTCGCTGAATTTTCGTTCCTTATTTGCCCTTTATTTTCTTTATTTACTTTTATATTTTATATTTTTTCCTTTTTCTCTCTGTCTTTCTTCCCCTTTTCTCTACCACATAACTTTGTAAATGAACAATGTGGTGTGTTTAGTTTAATGGCCTACAAACATATATAGTGCGTTTCTTTGCTCTAACTGTCAGGAAGACACTCGGCAAGAGAAGGAAACAGAATCGAAAGATGATAATGAAAATAATAATAATAATAATAATAATAATAATAATAATAATAATAATAATAATAATAATAATAATAATAATAAAACAGAACCCATAACAAAATCAATTAAAGAGGAAGAACGGCGGAGGGATAAGCATAGATACTATAAAATAGTTGATTTATAAGTTAACATTTATACTACTATGCAACACGCCGCCAAAACCATACGAGAATAAGCTCATACTGTAAAAACTCAACAAAATGAACAAAGCCCACATGTACCATAGAGGGCCGATACACGACAGAAGAAAACAACCTGCGCTGCACAAGCAACAAACAATATGAAAGCTGATACAACAGAAGACTCACACCAAACCCCATAACAAAACGTATTGACACAATACAATATCACCCAACCAAAAAAAAAAAAAAAAAATGCAGCACACACTATCCCACCGGCACAAAGATGCAACAAAAGATGCAACAGAAAGTTGCTTGAAACTTTCAGATGTCGCAAAATAATAGTGGTGATGACGATAGTGACGATATTTCCTTTCCTGAGTTTATGAGAGACAAGAGTTTCCGAAGAAAGTCTGATTGTAACAGCGAAAATGAAGCTGGACATTTAAGGTAAAGCCTCTCGCTCAGCAGTGGTTCCGTAATGACGCAGACTGACCACAGCTGTTATCCTAATACAGTATCAACAGATAATAGAGCAAGGAGGAGAAAGTGGACCAGCGAAGAAAACAGCATACTGATGCACTGCTACTTAGAAAGTGAACCTAAAAGAAGGGGCTATAGAAAACGGATGTTAACACTTTGGGTAGAGAAGGGTATGTTTAAAGTGACTGAGCAGAGATTAGTTGATCAAGCTAATACTATTAGGAGAAAAAAGTAGATGACAGAATTGATTTTCGACCCTCTTTGTGGTCTCATCAGAGATGTCTACATCACTTGACTTGTAATATTATTCTTCTTCTAACACAAATATTCCCTTTCGCGTGAGGTTTCTGACAGATAAAACCCCTTTCTTAATATAACTTCTGTGTTTCGGAATTATCATTCCCAGATGCTAATGGGCAATGAGATGAACTCAAGTAGAAAGAGTTACGATTCTTCAATAGATCTGGGGTCAACTTCGCTTTCTATGGTCACAGAGTCGATAAAATAGAGTACCAAATCAGGACAGAGGCATAGTAGAATTGACGAAGAATCAGACAAAATACCTTGCGCTTATTGCCCTGGTGGTGTATGTCCAAAGTGAAGGCGCATGGCTTAATGGTTAGAGTAAGATCGTGAGTTCGATTTCCGGCGACGCGTTTTGTTCTTGAGAAAGACACTTTATTTCGCATTGCTCTAGTCCACCCAGCTGGCAAAAAAGAAATTGTACCTGAATTTCAAAGGGCCAGCCTTGTTACATCCTATGTCTCGCTAAATTTCCCAGGGAACTACGTTAAGAGTACGTGAACTGCTCAGCCACATGCAAGTTAATTTCACGAGCAGGCTCTTCCATTGATCGGATCAACTGGAACCCTTGTCGCCGAAACCGATGGAGTGCCAGTTAATTAGTATGTCCTGGCTTAATCTAGTTAAACACTGCCACTACCAACTAGTTCCAGGGAATCTGCAGCCCGATTGATTACATTCGGCCTTTCCTATCATTTTTGGAGGTCCTGACAAAATATAGTGTAACAGGTTTTTGCTCTTTGACTAAGCAGTAAATTTGTTCAGCAGATTTTGAAATTAAACCAGGAACGCAATGAGATTGTAACACTATTACTTTATCTACTCAACTACATTACTTTTGCTTTAACAATTTCCTTCATTTGCGTAACGTGTATGTACAACCATACGAATACTTCCGTTTCTATTGTTCACATAACGTTCTCATACTCGTTCGTCATCAATTTAATCTGACGAAGGTGTCCCACAAGTCTTTTAAGCGCTTAATATATGCCCTTTTAAGAGATCTTGGTAGTATAGAACTACATCACAGTGTTTTCTTCTTTTTTTTCACCAAGGAAAATATCGGCAATATTCACGATTATTGCGATAACACAATCATCTTTGTTATTGATGTTGGCTGCCATTGTAATAGTTGTGAAGTCATGCAAGTGATGACAAATTTCATATTATTTTTATTTTCCAACTTCAGCATCGTTTTATTGCGGCGTGGAAGACATTTCTTTTGTTTTCTTTATAATACAACGATGGAACTCACCAGTTAATTTATAAATATGCTAAATACAGCATGGTTATTCAAGAAATTAATCAGCACAACATGGCCAAATAGTTCTCTAAGTCGGTACGCGCTCCATATTAATTGCCTCGGCATATATTTATTACGCTAGCTTTGAATGCAGTCATTTGTAAACAGATATTTCGAGAGCTTTAGATTAAACGTCATCAATATACGTATATTAACTCGATACGGCTTTACCACAAAACTATTATGAAGTAGCTACGTTACACATACGTACTCATAAAAACATAATTATTTGCATACACGAAATTGCACGTTTGCACATGTTCACAGACGCGCGCGCACATACACACAAACACACATATACTCGTACATATAGGTGTATGTGTATATGTGTATATGTGTGTGTGCACGTACATGTTTGTGTATATTTTATTTTAAAATGAATATACTCTATATTCTAAATGTATTGAGTTCTTTTTTTTAAATATGGAACCTCTGCTCATACAATGACGTGTGTGTGTATATATATGATATACATATACATACAAACACACATATATATAGATACATATACACTCACACATACATATATACAGACGCATTCACAGACATTCACAACACATACAAATTATATAATTATATTCTTTTATACTTTCATGTCTCAGAGACTACGGCAATGCTGTTGCATCTATATATATATATATATATATATATATATATATATATATATATATATATATATATGCTTGTGTGGTAAGAAGCTTGCTTCCCAACCTCATGGTTCTGGGATCAGACCCTCTGCGTGGTACCTTGGGCTATCGTCTTCTGCAACAGACTCGGGCCGACAAAAGCCTTGTGAATGGAATTGGTAGACGGAAACTGAAAGAAGCCTGTCGTATACATGCATAAATACATACATACATACATACAGACAGACAGACATACAGACATGCATACATACGCACATACACACACACGCGGGCGCACACACATCTATATATGTATGTATATATATTTATGTGTGTGTTTGTGTCTGTGTTTATCTCCCCACCGATGTTGGTGTTTTTATGTCCCCGTAACTTAGCGGCTCGGCAAAACTGACCGATAGAAGAAGTACTACGCTTACAAAAAATAAGTGCTGGTATCGATTTCTTCGATTAAAACACCTTAATGTGGTGCTCCAGCATAGCCGCAGCCAAATAAGAATAAAAGAATATATGTATATATATATATATATATATATATATGTGTGTGTGTGTGTGTGTGTGTGTGTGTGTGTGTGTGTGTGTGTGTGTGTGTACGCTTATATGTATGTGTGCGTGTGTGTGTGTATGTATGTATCGACAGATAGATCGATATGTAGATGGACAAATGTGTTATACATTCCTTTAATAAAATCAATATTTGAATCCCTCCCCCCTACACACAACACCTTAGAAACAAACAAACTGAAAGTATTAAAAAACGCATTATTCATTCAAATTCGTCAAACCACCAAAACTGGCAAACCCAGCAGCCGACATCTCACCAACGCACCAGCGCACCTTTAGTTATATAATAGCCAAACCCACAGTGTAACGCCATTTGAAGTTCTTTTTTTTTTCCTCTCTATTACACACACAGCACATTTAACTGTATAAAGAAAAACGTTCTTTAAAGGCTATAAAAGGAAAACAAACAAACAAAAAAAAATCAGGAAAAATACGATAAAAACGAAAAATTAACAATAACAAGACATCAAATAACTAAACAACGTGTGTTCACTAGATTTTTGATCTTTTGTTGCTGTTTTATAGTTATAGCTATCATTTTTATTGTTGTTGTTTTTCTTTTTTGATATTCTTCAGAAGTCTATTATTTGTGTGAATGTTCGCGATGGGACTTTAAGATGGTGAATGGACGGAATATAACCATTCTCTTCCATATATATTGGTATTTTATTCCTTGTGTATTAAGGAAGTGTCTTTACGTTGTCCTTTTTTTTCCTTTTTGCCTATCTTTCTTTCACTCTTTTCTTCTCTATCTTTTTTTTCTTTATCTTTTTTTCTCTTTTGTTTATTTTTATTTATTTTTTTGGTTGTTTTCCTTTCTTTCTTTCTTTCTTTCTTTCACCTTCTTTCATTTTATAACTGTGGCTCTTACCCGAAACGACCATTTAGAAGTGGAAGTGGTAAAACAATGTGTGAGTGGGCGGGAGGGAGGTATATGGTTCAGAAGGACGAAGAAGGAAGACGGAAAAAATGAATGAGAGATAGATAGATAGATAGATAGAGAGAGAGAGAGAGAGAGAGAGAGAGAAAGGGAGAGAGAGAGAGAAAGAGATAAACAGACAGAGAAAAAGAAAAAAAGAAACAGAGAGAAAGAAACAGAGAGACACATAGAGAGATCTGTGAAGAAAACATTTTAAAGTGTCGAGAGGGAGAAAAGAGGAAAGTGGGAGGAGGGAAAATAATGAAGGTATATGGTAAAGAGTAACATTTTACGTCATTTTTATTGTTATTGTTGTAGTGGTGATTGCTGTTGCTGTTGTTGTTGTTGTTGTTGTTGTTGCTTTTACTGTTTTGTTATTCGTTCGCCGCAGTCTTTTATATTTCTTTTGGAATTTTCTTTACCTTATTCAAAATTACATTATTAGTAAATACAAACGCATACACTCATAGAATTACATACCAGCATACTCACATACACGCACACAGACCTGTATGTATGTATGTATGTATGTATGTATGTATGTATGTATGTATGTATGTATGTATGTATCCATCCATCTATCCAGCTCTCTCTCTCTATATATATATATATATTTTACTCTTTTACTCTTTTACTTGTTTCAGTCTTTTGACTGTGGCCATGCTGGAGCACCGCCTTTAGTCGAGCAAATCGACCCCAGGACTTATTCTTTAGAAGCCTAGTACTTATTCTATCGGTCTCTTTTGCCGAACCGTTAAGTTACGGGGACATAAACACACCAGCATCGGTTGTCAAGCGATGTTGGGGGGACAAACACAGACACACAAACATATATATATATATATATATATACATATATACGACGGGCTTCTTTCAGTTTCCGTCTACCAAATCCACTCACAAGGCTTTGGTCGGCCCGAGGCTATAGTAGAAGACACTTGCCCAAGGTGCCACGCAGTGGGACTGAACCCGGGACCATGTGGCTGGTAAGCAAGCTACTTACCACACAGCCACTCCTACGCCTATATATATATATATATATATATATATATATATATATATATATATATATATATATGTATTTACACGAAAACGTATACCTCTAGATATATACTGGCGTATGTGCGTACATGCGTGCAAGCGTTCTTAACATCATCATCATCATTCTTCGCTTTCTCCTTCTTCTTCTTTTGTTGCTGCTGCTGCTGCTGCTGCTGTTGTTGTTGTTGTTGTTGTAACTGTTCCTTTAACAAAATTCGCAGACCTATTCTTACCCCCAGAAAAACAGTAGCCACCCATAAACAATCGAATACACCCGAACAAGAAGAACAATAACAAGAAGAAGAAGAAGAAGAAGAAGAGCAACAACAACAACAAAAATAACAATAAAAAAATAAATTACATAAAATAATAGACCTTACTACATATACCCCCCATTCCTTCTCTTCTACACTTCCTTCTATTCCTACTACCCACATACTGCCGTCTATGCGTGGGTTTTCGACGGTCTGCGTATCTGCGCACGCGCGCACCAATAAATTTGTATATATATGTATATATATATATGTATGCATGTATATATATGTATATATATATATATATATATATATATATATATATATACATGCATTACATACATACATACATACATACATATATATATATATATATATATATATATATATATATATATATATATATATATATATATATATGTATACATATATATATATATATGTATATGTATATATATATATATATATACATACACACACACACATATATATATATACATATATATATATATATACTCACAAATACAAATATATATATGTGTATGTGTAAATATATCTATGTATAATATATATATATATATATATATGCATGCATGTGTACATATATATATGTTTATAAATACATACATATATAATTTATACACACACACACACACACACATATATATATATATATATATGCACACACAACCGCGCATACGAAAAGATATACACACACATATTCACAATAGTATTTTTTTTTATTAATTTTCTTTTTGGTTCTCGTTTTCTATAGGCATATTCTTCTCTTCTGGAGATATTTACAGTGTGATGAACACCTTTATGTCACCCTAGGGATATTACTAAAATGTGGGTGGGGTGCACGGTTGTTCCGCCATGCATTCAACCAATGGGGGATAACGAAACTGAAAGCTGCGGCGCGTGTTTGTGTGTGTGTGTGTATGTATGTGTGTGTGTGTACGCGTGTTTGTGTGTGTGTGGTTGTGTGTGTGTATGCGTGTACATGGTCGTATGGTATGTGTACATTGTGCGAGCACTGTGGGTGTGAGTGTGTATGTGTGTGAGTGAGAAAGAGAGGGAGTGCGTGAATGTATGATTAGTTGAATGAGTGAGTGTGGGAGTAAGCGAAGGAAGTGGGTTAGTGTGAGGTGAGTGGGGATAATGGTGATGGTTGTGGTGGTGGTGGTGGTGGTGCTGGTGTTGGTGTTGGTGGTCGTGATGAATGCATTGGTCAAATGAAAACGAAAATATGATCCCCAATCTCCCGCCAAAGAGGCAAAACTAATGGCCGCCGTTGTTCATTATGACTTTCTTAATATGGATATATCTGACGGCCATTTTTATGGGCGAGTTGGAAAAACGTCAGTGGCGATGGTGGTGGTGGTGGTGGTGGTGGTGGTGGTGGTGCTTAAGGGTGTAGCGTGGGTGCCGGTTTGGATGGGTGGCACAGGGATTGATGCAGAGGGTGGTAAGTGTGCGTGTGGGGGAGTGACTCTGGTCATTCGTCTAGGACCGGATAAGGTCGTGGGTGTCTGACCGTAACACTAGGCAACGTCACTATCGCGTTCACCACAACATAACCACATCGTCAGCACCAGTGGCAGCAGCAGCAGCAGTAGCCACTTCTCACATCGGCACCCACACCATAAGCACCACTGGCGCTAAGGCTATTGCTGCTTCCATTACTATCATCACTCCTACTACTACCACCACTATCACAACAACAACCAACAAACCACTAATACCAAGCCGTGAACAACAAAACTTAGTCAACACCAGTACCTACACCACTACCTACACCACTACCTACACCACTACTACGGTTATGACTTACCATCGCCCACACAAAACCAGCACTGTTACCATGAGACTGATCACCACAACCACAACCTTCACTAACATTCTATCTATCTATCTATCTATCTATCTATCTATCTATCTATCTATCTATCTGTCTGTCTGTCTGTCTGTCTGTCTGTTTGTCTGTCTATCTATCTATCTATCTATCTATCTATCTATCTATCTATCTATCTATCTATCTATCTAACTGTGTCAGTCAGTCTGTTTGCATGCGTATATGTATCTATATTTATGTCTATATATATGTCTGTCTATCTACTTATATAATGGATATATGAGTGTAAACATTTGTATATGCTCTGCTGGATGCGTTGTGTTCGTATGGTGCGTAAAGATGTTTATGTATGTTATGTTTGTACTGATGAGTGGAGAACATGGTAGTACATGGTGACCACGAAATCGTTAATGGTATACGACTAAACCGTTTTTTTAAAGGAATTTCTCTCAGTTTCATTTCCTCTAAGTTGGGGCATGTGTATACTTATTGAAGTAGTTTGACTTTAGAATCCCATTAAAGCGTGTGGCTTTACGTATTCTAATAGCACTTGATATTATAATGTATGTTATATATAAGAGAAGAAAGTATACACTTTGTATTAATTTTTTTCCTTAATTGGTTTTACACGCTGGCTACTCGATAAAATCTTATATAGATTTTATCCTTATATTTTATATGAATATATATACGGCAGGTTTCTTTCAGTTTCCATCTACCAGATCTACTTACGTGGTTTTGATAGACTAGGAGCTATTGTAGTAGATACTAGCCCAAGGGCCATACTGCAGGGCTGAATACGAAACCATGAGGTCGGAAGCAAGCTTCTTAACACACAGCCATGCTTGCACCCATGTATAATTATTTACTGACTATGTTATCATTATGTCTAATTAAGACTGCGTTTTACAGCTAGCTAGATAAAACGATAGATGTATATGTGAGTGTGTGATTGTGTGTATGCATGTGTGTGTGTGCCTATATATGTATATTTATATATTAAAACAGTACGGTAAAAAATTGGATATTGATTAGTATCCATTTAATACTAGGGAACAAGCACATTAAAAGAATCAAGGAGATTCAGAAAAAATGTCTGAGATCTCAAAGGATTATTGTATATGTATATATAAAAAGGAGACCACTAGGTGAACTGTTAATGTGCTAGAAGAAGATCACATGTACTGTGTCTACTAAGACCGAATTGTTCTCAAAGGAAATTTAGCGAAGTAACAAAAACGTATGCGGGTAAGACAAGTGAAAATTACATAAATATATACCGTTATCTGTAAACTAGTTTCGAAATTAACATTTTCTTACCGAAAATATCTGTTTCTCATCAGTACAGACCGCTAAATAAATATAAATCTCAGAATCGTATACTAGTTGTTCCCCACGAATTGAGCATGTGTACACGGTTCTGTTAATTATATTTATGGTAAGATTCAAAAGTCTTCGTTTTTGCGCGTTATATCCGGAAATATCTCTGCAGAAAATGTTTCTACATCGAATATACCAACTTTGAGAACGTGGTTATGGTTAATTAAATTAAAACAGTAGGGCAAAAAATTGGATATTGATTAGTATCCATTTAATACCAGGGAACAAGCACATTAAAAGAATCACGGAGATTCAGAAAAAATATCTGCGATCTCAAAGGATTATTGTATATGTATATATATGAATCTCCTTGATTCTTTTAATGTGCTTGTTCCCTGGTATTAAATGGATATTAATTAATTTTTATCCTACTGTTTTAATTTAATTAACCATAACCACGTTCTGAAAGTTGGTATATTCGATGCAGAAACATTTTCTGCGGAGATATCTCCGGAATTAGCGCGCAAAAACGAAGACTTTACTATTATTATTATTATTATTATTATTATTATTATTATTATTATTATTATTATTATCATCATTATTATTATTATTATTACTATTATATTTTCGAACGCCACGCATCCATTTCCAAGTAAGTTTTATCTTAATAATTCCGATGCGACACTCCTATCACTATCTCTATTCTCCCTCTCTTCTTCTTCTTCTTCTTCTTCTTCTTCTTCTTCTTCTTCTTCTTCTTCTTCTTCTTCTTCTTCTTCTTCTTCTTCTTCTTCTTTTTTCTTCTCTCCCACCCTTTCTCTAATTCTTCTCCTTCCCTTCACCATTCTCTATCTGTCCCTCTCTCTCCCTCACTCTTCCTCACTCTTTCTCCCGACTCTCTCGTTACTCACACGTGACCAGCGGCTATCTTTCTTTCTCTTCCTTACGCTACAAGAGACAACGGGCATTTTTGCCTGTCTCCTGTAAAAGCTTGTTTCTCCAGCGTTCATCACTTCATCTCGTTATTGCTTAGAAGCTCTTACCGTTTGTTTTAACTGTCCTGTTTTTGTTACCACTTTAACCCTCCGCAAATCACAAATTTTATTTAATTTGCTTTGCGGGAACGACTATTTTAACGAAGACGCATCTTGTCCTACCGTTCGAAATGCAGGGTAGATAAAACAGGGGACAACTGATGAAGAGATTGTATTTTATGCTACTTGTCTCATTTCTCTATTTGCTTCTTTCGTGGTTCGAAAAAAAGTTCGTTTTTTCCATGTTTTTGTTTTTCATGTTCTCTTTTTTCATGTTGTTCACGTTTTTTTTTGACGTCCTATACTCATATATGCATGTCTATATACATATATATGTATGTATGTACAGGTATGTATGTATACATGCATATATATATGTATAGTATATATATTATATATATATAGCAATAATACATCGGAATTTTCGACTATGCAGAAAACGACCCAAAAATTTTTGAGGAGACCTTTTGAAGAATTCCTTCAGGCACAGAAAGTCAGATTACCAAACATTCCTCCAACTACATACATACATTTATGCATACATACATATATACATACGCACAGACGCTCACGCGCGCGCACATAGACACACACGCATGTATGCATATACCTGTATTTAAACTACTTGCCTTTCTGTAACTGTCTCTTCACTCATCCAACAATATTTCGCTCTTATTACTTTTGTCTCGCTAACGAGCTTTCTGTCTATCAACCTCTCTAACATTATATAACTTGGAGTGAAATAGTGCGAGCTGACTGAAAATGAAGAATTTAAGGAAGCTATGAGACAGAGATAATAAAATTGAAGAATTCTGAGAAAAAGAATGTGCGGAAATGGAAATATAGGAGTAAGGGAAGCAAAGACGAAAATATAGGGAAATAGAAAAAGAAATGAGCTATAGCTTACGTAAACTATAGTAAACAGATATACTATGAGAGACAGTGAGACAGAAAGAGAGAGAGACAATGAGAATGAAATTTTCCAAAGAGTGAGACAGGATGGGGAAGATAAGAAAAAGGAAAAAAAGAAATGAAAAGCCAGTGTGATAAAATGTTGATTATTGTTGGAATATTGCTTGGAGGTCATTTCTTCATCAATTTTTAGGATGTGTACAATAATGGTCTGCCATTTCACCACTATGGACCGCTAACCCTAACCCTAACCCTATCTTTAGTCCTAACTGCAACCCTTAAGCCATTTTTTGTTTTCCATTTTGGATACCTCTGTGATATAGTTACCTCAGTTCTGAACAATGGATGCATTCTTCTCACTTTTCACGTTTCAGGTCACCTTGCGTTTGCAATGTCCATTAGTCAGCTTCTGCAATCGAGTTGGAAATAATCCAGCCAGACCCGAAGTTTGAAACTGACAAAACCGTTATTTTTTTCTTTTCTTTTCTTTTTTGCACTGTGTGACGCTAAGTTGTCTGTGGATTGTTATCATGAGGCCTGAGGGTTCCTGACAGCTTTGCAACTATTTTTGGTTGTCTGTTATTTTCCCGATGTTTATTATCATCATCATCATCATCATCATCATCATCATTATTATTATTATTATTATTATTAATATTATTATTATCTTTTGGTTTGTTTCTATTTCTTGCCGAGTGTCTTTCCAACACCTAGGGCAAAGAAACTCACTGTATACATTGGTAGGCCATAAATTAAACACACCTGATTGTTCATTTACAAAGTCATGTGTTAGAAACAAAAGGGCAGAAAGACAGAGGAAAAAAGGAGAATTTAAAAAAAACAATGAAAATAAGGGAGAAAAGGAATGAAAATTCCCATCAACAATGCTCTTCTCACTTCGTATGACGTAACCAGCTAAGACAATCTTTTGCAATTCATGCATGGATAGTATGTCAGAGGTCATCTTCAAATAATTTTCAGTTCCTTTTTTGATCATTCCAAGTGCTCTTAAAATCAGTGGTATTGTAGCCGTCTTGAGATGCCACATGTTTTCGATTTCAATCAGCAAAATCTTTTTCACAATTGTCATTGTTTTCTAACATTCTTGTGTACAAGTTATACTTGTAATATGTTTTATCCATGTTAACAACAGCTCTTCTTTTATCCGCTTCTTTAATTGTAATTTCTGTGTCGTTTTGTCGATAAATTGATTTTGCTATTCTTGTTTCGAGAAATTTGATTATATCTTCTTATATTTCTCTCATTTGAATGGGGAAATTCAGAATGCATTCACAGAAATTATCAAATACTTTATTATCTCCTTTCTTCGGGCTAAAACTCGCTTTATTTTTTGCTTTCGTTCAAAGAAATGTTCGACTCATCTAAACCTTCGATAGAACTCTGAAATATCATTTTTCATTTCAGGAAAGTTGAACTTTCGGGGAGAAGATGTAAATTTTAGTCACTTGCTCAATATATTCCCTTGTATATCATTTAAAGCTTTCTAAGAGAAATTAATGCTCTTTGGTTTCTCTTGGTTGGTGGCAAAATTTTGTCCTAGCATCTCTGGGTTCGATCTAAAAACAAAACAAAAAACAGTTGTTTTATTTATCCTTAGCATTGATTGTTTATCGAATTGACTTATCGAATCTAACCTATGTTTTATGATAAACATTAATATTTTATTCAAAGTAATTACTGGTATGATCCTTCCTGTATAAAATTTATTTTGGATTTCATTAGTTATAGTCTTTCTTGGATTCGGATGATTCCAATTACGTGATTGTTTATTGTAGTTTTCACGAGATTTAGTTCGCTGGAGAAACTGATTGTTTGTGCTACAATTTTGAGTAGGTCTTTACTATTCCTAATGTTTCTGTTTTGAAACGGACAAATTTTGCTTAGCTTTGCTGGTATTTTAAGATTATGTTTGGTTCTCGTACTGTACCTGCATATGTTTTTATTTTGTTAATTTTCTTATTTTCTTTATGAAATTATCAATACTGATTTCATATATGTATATGAGATAGTAGTGTAAAAAAATAGAGTTAGATCTATGTAGACATTCCGGGATTCTAGAATATCATTTTTATATGATCTCTATGTAACAGTTAGTCGACGGCAAAATAAGTGGGAGTCGGAGCAAGTGTCGCACGACTTTAAGAGCAGTCGATATAGTGTTATAGCGTGTAAAGTATTTAATTGTTGAATACTTAAGAAAAGTAGTCATAAATAACACCGGTGAACATTTTACCTCTCTTTCAACATTTGTTTTCCTTTTCAATTAAACGGAATTACTGTCAGCAATTAAAAATCTAAACAGCTTATGTACAATCTTTAATGGAACACATCAAATTTACAATGCTTGGATCATGCTGTCGAATGAAGCGTACGTCACTAAAATGTATGTATAGAGTTTTCAATTAATTGCTTCATGAAACTACACAATGGAAGAAACTAAGCAATGGAAACATCGGAGATTAGCATGGGGGCGGGGGGGGGGGGGAAGAAGGCAAAAAGAAGGGGAATTTGATAACAATTAAATTATAATTATTCTATGTATGCTATATTTCTTCATATTACGAATGGTGGCAAAAGTACATTTCTAAAGTAATCCGTCATACGACGAGTAAAACTCAAGTGATATGTAAATTTCTTACATTGCCACAAAGTCACAACTTAATGGGGAGGTATGTAACATCAGTGCTATTTCCGGTATATCCAACATCATAAGGATCACTTCCTCCACAGATGAAAACATCGTCACCTTCGTTATTAATTCTAATAAAATGTAACCGCTACAACAAATGCTTAAAACACAGAAATTATGCATTATAATTGGCGTGAGAAACCCAGTTTTAAAGCATGAGTATTTACGCAGGTCAACGATAAAATAATGCTGTATAACTCATGATTTATTGCCAATTGTAAATCTTGTCGATTGCATCTTTCTGACCTAAACTTATCATGTCTCCATAGAAATCAAATCTACAGCAAACTTGAAGGCAATGTGTCGAATTTTTTCAAGTATTCCATGATAGGTCTTTCTAGAATCGCACAAGTTTGTGTATACAGTATTACAAAGGTTAAACACAGGAAGGGAGTGTATATGCGCTTGCTCGACCTATCAGAATACCAACCAAATTCCTTCAAATCACACCTTACCTTCAATTGGAAAAGAAAGATGGAAAAGAATGGACGTTCATTGACCCTGTTCATCTCGTAAAGAGCTTGAAGAGGCAAGGAATGGTTCATGCCAGGACTCTGTACCTCGGCCATGAAGATGGATAGATTCATTTATATATAAAACATACAAGGGACCTGATTTTACATACTTTAGAGTTTATGGTCAAATGTTGGGATCGTCTTTTGTAGAGAATGTGATGGAAAAGTGTGAGTGAGCAGACGGATATTTCTTTTATGTGTATTTTATGATAATGTCACAATTGACAGAGTGAAAACGGACAGCTGCTCAAATTGCCGAGTGCTGAGTGAAAGACAGAATTACTTGGGATTGGCTTTATATAACAAAATGGCTGCCAAAGGACAAATCACTAATTGGCTTTTAGAAAGCCCGTGAAAAGCTTAAAAAAAATACCCTCTTTTGCAATGAGGGTTGCGCTACACATTTAATGATGTAGAAATCAGCATATGCCATAAATAATATGGCATGCAGTGAAAGGTTAAATTATTTTTAGCTTGGATGTACGAGTACGATTGTAGTGTCGGGGTAAATGTGACACTAGGGAGTTAACCCTGCTTTCCATAACGGATAAGTAAACATTTTCTTGTCATTCCTTCCTTTCCTAGAATTGTTTATTCGTGTAAACTATAAAACGACAGAGTGGAGGCGCATAACTTAGTGGTTAGAGTGTTAGACTCATGATCGTGGACTGGGCGATGCGTTGTATTCTTGAGCAAAATACTTCCTTTCACGTTGCTCTAGTTCACTCATTTGGCAAAAATGAGTAATCCCAAGGCAGACTGGCATCCATTCCAAGGAGGGATATCTATGCCGAAAAGCCGGAGAACCGTGTCTATGCTCCTTAAGGTGTAGTGTGGACTAGTCAATAAAACGGTAGCATTTGGCTTGCTGCTAGTCTTTGTTAGTTAATTAATTTAGGAAGGTGTAAAGTGTTATTGCTCAAAATCACGTACCTGGGGTAACTTGCACGTTTTGTATAAAATATTAATTTATTTCAGGCCACTGTAGAAATGAAACTTTTCTTCTATTTTTCGATATTGAATTTCATTGTCAGCTAACAAAAGATAAATGAAGTAAAACAAAGAATTTTTATGAAGTTCCTGGCAGAAACGAAATGAGGTCACCTGTCGCAGTGTGTCGATCCACCAAATACTAATTCCTAATCTAGTTTTATATATATTTTCTTTTGCCAATTCTTTACTAAAATTAACTGATTCTTATATCGCTTCTTCGTTCTAGTACTACTCATTATTCATTGATGATATTACATCTTGTGAAATGCTCCTTAACTATTTCACCAAAATAACCGCGTTTCCGTTTATAAGTACTATCCAGCTTGACCGTACAAATTATAAACTTGTGTCTTTTGTAGCCAGATACTAAAATTTGTGGATAGTATATACTATCTATATATACTAACCGGGTACATACTTTCAATATAACCTAGATGGCCTGTTTCGAATCTAAGTCCACCGTATTACATTCATTGTCTTTTAGGCGGATGTTTCCTTCTGAACAAGTTTAATTTCTTTGTATCAATTATTCCTACACAGTCCCAGAGTGCGTCTTTGATGCAATACAAATTCCCATTGACCCTAATGAAAGTCGGGACATCAATATTTCTACTCTTGAATAATTCTGACCGTCTGGTTCCTGACGATGCATAAATGAATACAATCATCAGAGAACCATTTCCACAGATATTTAAGTCTAATGATATCTAACAGTTCTAAATGTTTGCTATTCAGCATTTAAGCTTTTCTAAAACTCATTGTCACCTTTCTCGATCGCGTGCTGGGACTCTGATATTGCTGGCAGGTAACGTACCAAAATCTAGTGATCTGACTCCATCGCCATTTTCACATACAACCATCAGTAAAGACATTGTTAAAGATACAAGAAAAAAGAAAGAAGCGACTACCTTCCCTTAGTCTGTTTTTATAAAGATTTGAAACTGGAGTCTCATGATTGCAGGAATTCTTTTATACATCAGTAAGAAAGATACTTTCTATGATTGTAGCTTGATGTAATTTGTCTTAATCAACAACCTATCATTTAGGGTGTGTGTGAATGTGTGAATGTGTGTGTGTGGTTGTGGGGGATCCTTTGACATTTACACTCGCCAGTAGAACGTTTTATTGATTTCTCTTTCTCTGTCTTGTACATCAAGCTCACACTATTATTTCAAACAACTGTAAAACCTGGAGGAGCGAACTAAATTATATTTTGTCACTTTTTGATGGATTTTGCACCACATTTTACCTGAGGGCACCTCATTTTCCTTACAATTGTGGTCTTTTGAGCCAACGTTGTAGACGTACCCTGCCCAAGGCTGAGAAGCTGACCCCTGGGTGGTAACAATGCCAGTCAGTGCTTCTTTCTTATTTTTAATACTTTTTCGTCGAATGTTTTTGTTGCAATTGTTGTTGTTGTCTTATAATTTATTATGACTGTTATTATTATTATTATTGTTCTTGTTATTGGCTCTGGGGCTAGGAAGCTATTATAGATCCCGCATATTCTTCCCTCGATTTCACGCCTGTACGCTAAAACGGATCCTCAACGTTCCACCATTCATACATACATACATACATACATATATGCATACATGCATACATACATGCATGCATACATACATACATACATACGTATTTATATATATATATTCACATACATATTTATATGTATGTATATACATACATAAATATATGTGTGCGGGTGTATGTATACACACACACACACACACGAACACACACGCGCACACATATATATACAGAGCGAGAGAGAGAAATAGAAATACAGATATGTCAAATGCCGTACAATATAAAAATCTTAATTTATTGAAATTGTCCCCGTCTTTTGTGTATGTGTCACAATTATAAAATGGTAAATGAGAACAGTTCCATAACAGAAAAGAAGATAATCACAAGAACGAAAGATTTTTCAACGTTTACGTGCCATTAAGGAAAAAATAGTTTTATTGTCTGTGGACAAGGGAACAGCCATGAACGCGGATTTCTCCCGCAATAGCCGTCATCAGCACGACATTTGCCTTAACTTATCCCCCGCAGCCAAGAGACATAGACATGTACAAAAAGACAATAATACGCTTAGGATCTATACAATTTATACAAATTAAACAAAAATGAGCTTAGGAAATTTAGTCAAAGTGACCAGAATTAGATATATGAGAAATATAGATAAAGACAGATATATCAAATACCGTATAAAATAAATATAGAATTATTATTATTTCTAAATTTCTCTAAAGGAGACCACGGCAGCAGTACTGGGTATTAATAGTTATCGATAAGCTAACATGGCAGTCCAGAAAATAGGACGAATGCTGCCGTTGATTAGCTCGAAGGTTTATATATATTCAGGGAAACACATCCACTGGTTTTCAAAAATAGAGATATCATTATTTATAAATCGCTCTGAAGGAACTAATCTGTGGATGCTTGAACTAGCATGGGGAAATTGAAGACCTCCCCTGCTCGAAGGTGGTAATGGACACAGGCTTGTGTGTCACATAACAAGCTAGAGGCGATGGCTTCTTGGAGCTAATCAACCGCAACATTCGTCCTATTTTTCTGGACTGCCATGTTACGTACAAAATATATTTTCTATTTATTCTTTTATTCTTTTCCTTGTTTCAGTCATTTGACTGCGACCTTCCTGGAGCACCGCCTTGAAGGGTTTTAGTCCGAACAAATCGAACCCAAGACTTATGTCTTTTTAAAGCCTAGTACTTATTCTATCAGTCTCTTCTGCTGAACCGCTAAGTCACGGGGACGTAAACACACCAGCACCACTTGTTAAGCGGTGATGGAAAGACAAACACAGGCACAAAGTCTCTCTCTCTCTCTACCTATATGTCCTTCCTGTTTTCAAGACCGTGACCTGTGAACTTTTTACAATTTCTTTTTTATGGGAGATTTGACCGCTCTTTTTCGTTGGCAAAAAAATCACTGAAGGCTCCCTCTACATTGTTATATTTGCTATTATAAATTTTGTTGATGTTGTTGATGCTGCCGTCTCTATCTTTCTTTTATCTTTTATCATTTTACATGCTTCAGTCTGTGGGCTGCGGCCATGCTGGAGCACTTCCTTGAATGAATTAGTCGAGCAAATCGACCCCAATAATTACGTTTTTAAAACCTGGTACTTATTCTAAGGGTCTTCTTTTTTGCCGAACGACTAAGTTACAGGGAAGTAAAAAAAACCCAACTCCAGTTGCATGCACATATACAAGACAGTTGTTTAGAGTGCCATGCAGTGGGACTGAAACCGAAGCCATGTGGTTGAAAACTTACCACACAGCCATGCCTGCGCCTGTTACGCTTATCATCTTTTTTTTTTTTGCTTTTGGTATAGGCTTTCTCTTGTTTTTGTTGTCCCCTCATTGTGATTTTATTGTTATCGCCTTTCTCACTTCACTGTCATCGTTGCTGTTGTTATTGCTGACGTTATCGTCATCGGTGTTGTTGTTGTTCTTGTTGCTTCGATTGTTGTTCGATATGCATTTCAAAACTAATTATATGGTATTCCTATTCGCTGTTATTTATTTCCTTATTATTTAATTTTTCGTTCCTAAGTTTTATTCGGTATTTATAATGAGTATTATTTTATATATATTTCTATCATTCTCTCTCTGATTAAACAGCCTTATTGGCTACACTCATTATAAGAGTCTACCTCAAAAGCAACTTCTGTAACCATTTGTAAATCTTCCCAGCAGACGGCCAATAAAATCCAAGTACCTTGCCCTCCAGGGAAGTTATTCCACAAGGTTATTAAATATTTCATAAATTCAGAGAAACAATAAGGAAAATTATTAGTGTTAGTCGCTTATTATTACATGGAAAAATGCGAGCAAGAGAAATAATATTCCTAAGATTATAAACCTGGAAATGCACAGGACAAGTTATTACACTTGGAAAAGCTCAGGACAAGTTATTACATCTGGTAAAGTACAAAACAAGAAATTTTTACTTAAAATATTGCAGCTAAGGATTAAATTTCAAATAAAATATTTAGATTTAGAGAACATTAGCTTTTATCAAGACTAAAAATTTTATTACAAGTTATTACTTAAAAATTAAAAATAAACCAATTAAAATAGTTTTTGCACTTTTTATTATTAATTAATAATAAGAAATTTGAAAATAGGTTATAAAAGATAATAGTTGTACATAGTACTATAAATAGAATAATAAAAAATAGTTATATATTACAGTAAAATCTACCTGCCTAATTTATTGCCAAGTCTTCACATTTTTAGTCTTGATCTAATGCCTATTTTTCACATAATGAATTTGCCTACCATATATACTATTCTACTTTGCATAAAACTTTAGCTATATTGGTACTTCTGGCTCTCATTTTTTAAGCATTCTAGTGTGTAAATATTTTAACAAAATGATGGTATCTTTTTTAATTATAATGTTACTTTGTAAATTTAAATCAAATAACTTATAATATTCAGATTTTATCCTTAGCTGCAATATTTTAAGTAATAAATTTCTTGTTTGTACTTTACCAGATTTAATAACTTGTTCTGAACTTTTCCAAGGTAGCAACTGAGCTGCGTGCACACGCCTTCGAGTTAAAATGAAAGACTGCCAAAATGGCTAGGCCAATGCCAAAATTTCTAAAAAATATTTTAGTTTTTTTTTTTCATTTTTATGATATAATTGCATTAATTAATATAGACGACGTAATTAAACTAATTGCAAATCAGCGGTGTCGTTGATAATTTTTTCCTGGCTTCAGTGATACCGGTGACATATATTAAAAGTCCCTTATAGAACTATATTCATAAAAAATATAGAACTATATTAGCACCCTCAAATTTGAGAAACAAACACTCATAGCTTTTTTCTTTTAAAACTTCATAGATACCACGAAATTCCTCTAATTGAGCTCTATCATTTAAGCTTTATTAAAACATAGTTTGTTTTTAAAATAAAAAAGTTAATTATACTTAAATCAAGGTTTTTTGCCTGTCATTTAAGTTCAATTAAAATATAGTTTATTTTTAAAATAAAAAAGTTAATTAATTCTTAAATCCAGTTTTTTGCTTTATATTTTTTCATGGTATTTTACCTCACAACTTTTTTGATACAAATTGTTGTTGCATGGGATTAAAACTATGAAAATTTTCATGCTTTTTTTCTATCATTGAAGCTAAGATGAATATATTTTGCTTTTAAAATAAAAAAGTTATTTAGATCTCAACTTGATTGGAGGCGTTGTTGCTACAACTTTTGATGTAAATTTTTTTTCTACTGGACCAAAACTCAATCTTTTTATGACAAACTATAGCTAGGGACCAGCCCTCTTCAAAAATGTTAACAGTTTTCAATTTAGTTAATAATTGGATTAGCGACAAAGCTTTGAAAATGCGGCGTGTGAGTAAATTGCGGCCTTATGAATATTATTCAACAATTACCGTAGTTGAATGATAATCGGAGATAATGTTATCAAGCGGTTATTAAAAATTAGCGTTATTTAAAATTAGTGTGCCTCAAACATGCGCAGGATTTGTTATGACCATGTGAAGGCGCGTGGCTTAGTGGCTAGGGTATTCGGCTTATGATCATAACGTCGTGTGTTCGAAAACCGGCGGCGCTTTGCGTCTTTGAGCAATACACTTTATTTCACTTTGCTCCAGTCCACTCAGCTAGCAAAAATTAGTAGTACCTGTAATTCAAAGGGCAAGCCTTGTCACATTCAGTGTCACTCCGAATCTCCATGGGAACTACGTGAAGGGTATACGTGTCTGTGGAGTGCTCAGCCACTTGCACGTTAATTTCACGAGCAGGTTGTTCCGTTGATCGGATCAACTGGGACACTCGTCGTCTTAACAACGGAGTGCCAGTGCGTGTTATTAATATGACCTCGGCTTAATGTTATCAACTGGTTATTGTTATCTAACTGGCTCTACACCCAAAGTGACCGCAATAAGCAATTTCAAGTGTGGATCTGTTTTTTTTAAATTTAAAGATAAATTTCTTAGTACACCTGACAGCCAGCCAATTAGAACCTTAATAGCGATAGTTGCCCCTTACACCAGCTGTCCTCAATCATTTCGTACTTATGGACCCCTTTGATTTCAATTTTTATTCTAGAGGACCCTCATAGCCATTCGGTGTTTAAGAAAATCCTTCTATATTTTCATAATTAAATATTATAAAGAATTGTATTTTAAAAATTCTTAAAATATTTTGTGCATTGAAGAAGCATAACCAAATTTATTGTAAATAAATTTTAACAAAATCGTATTTGGACCCCTAGGGGCCGTGTTGACTCCACTTGAGAACTACTGCCTTAAACAATTACACAGACATGTAAGGAGGAATCTTCGACGTGGTCACTCATCTTGCTAGTCATAGCAGCCTAGTCTCTCACAAAACACGTTCTACTGTAGTAAATAAGGAAATGGCACATTATTTCTAACGGTTTAATCAGAGGAAAAAGAGCAGCGCTTATAGGCCTTTCTTCGGGAACTCCAGAACTTCACTGAAGTGAAGGGCGGAGGTTATGTTCATGTTTGAAATCTTATCTAAATGTATAGAAGTGAGTGAGCTCTGTTAAAGATATTCAAGGGTCATATGTTGCGAGTTAAAGTAAGCGACCGCTAAAGTCTACCAACCGATAATTAAGGCAGCCTAATAAGTCCTTAAAAGGACGGAATGTTCACGGACAGAAGGCCGCTAATCGTACGCCTATTCGATCAGATTAGACTCGAGATTAAACACCACTACTACCACCACTACCACTACCACCATCCACCACCACCACCACCGCCGCCGCCATCACCAACACACCAAGCAACAAAGCCACGAATCTTAAAACACTCGGTTCAGTAATTCCAGAAAGTGACGACTACTTGTTTTATGAGCTCACGACGGAAGTTGAAGATAGAGGACGACGAGATGTTACTAACTGCTGTTTTGTCTGTCTTTATAATTAATTTTTGTACTTAATCATCCTCCGCAATAATAATCGCAAGGTTTTTAACCCTTTATACACGAATCCAAAATTATGAGAGGTCTTTGTAATCGTTTTACATTGACATCAGTGCTGGATTGGTCGCGGAATAAATAGCACTAAATACTTAGCAGCATTTGTTCCGGCTTTACGCTCTGGGTTCAAATGTCATCGAGGTCGACTTTGCCTTTCATCCTTTTGAGATCGATGAAATCAGTACCAGTCGAGCACTTGAGTCGATATAATCGACTAGCCCCATCCCCAAAATTTCAAAAATAGAAGAAAGGATTATTACTATTATTATTATTATTATTATTATTATTGTTGTCGTCGTTGTTGTTGTTGTTGTTGTTGTTGTTGTTGTATATTGCTGAAAATGAAAGTGGTTTGAAAGCGCCGTGAGTCTGTGACTTTTCTTTGTTAGTAGTCTGTTTTTTTCTTTACGATATTGTTACACTTTGTAACTTAATTGACCAGAACCGAAGGGACAGATCAACCAATTTTGTTACTTGCTCTACAGAGCAAAAGTTTAAAAGAAAGAAAAATTTCAAAGCATAGAAAAATTTGAAAATGGCGTTGCCTTTCTCAACTATTCAGCCATACAGGAAGTAGGGTGGAGATTTTGAAATATAAACGCCAACACAATACTACAGACGTTGTAGTAATTAAAAATAGTAGCAGCGGCATTATTAGCAACAACATCAAGAGTAGCAGGAACAAGAACAGTGACATGTCAAACAAAGAAGCTCGCAAAATCCCAAGTAGCAGAAAAATCATGCATTTTCACTGCTATAGTAACAAGCTCTAGCAATACAAACAAAACCACCACCACCTCCACCACCACCACCACCACCACCACCACCTCCACCACCATCTCCCAATAAGAAGTAATACTGACAGCGAAAACAATGATACTAATAACAACAGCGGCAGCTGCTGGGGAAACACCGCAAAAATATTTCTATTGCCAAGATAATCAACGCTTACGACCTTATCTTTCTAGCCAAAAACCATCAACCTCTTTTACAAGAGGCTGAGAAACATTAACAGACTACAACAGGGAAAAGTTACGTACAATATACCGCAACATTTTAGACCGAACAGAAAGACAAACAATACTGTATAGATTCACCTCGGCGAAAACATAAAATTAGTGCGTATACCTTCAGACTACACTGAACTCCTCTTTTACTCTTTTACTCTTTTACTTGTTTCAGTCATTTGACTGTGGCCATGCTGGAGCACCACCTTTAGTCGAGCAAATCGACCCCAGGACTAATTCTTTGGAAGCCTAGTACTTATTCTATCGGTGTCCTTTGCCGAACCGCTAAGTTACGGGGACGTAAACACACCAGCATCGGTTGTCAAGCGATGTTCGGGTGACAAACACAGACACACAAACACACACACACACACACACACACACACACACACACACACACACACATATATATATATACATATATACGACAGGCTTCTTTCAGTTTCCGTCTACCAAATCCACTCACAAGGCTTTGGTCGGCCCGGGGCTATAGTAGAAGACACTTGCCCAAGGTGCCAGGCAGTGGGACTGAACCTAGAACCATATGGTTGGTAAGCAAGCTACTTACCACACACCCACTCCTTCGCCTATTAAAAAATACTTAACCAAACGTTACTCTTGTGAGACGTGCCCGTAAATTATGGTTTATCTGATATACTTTCCACTCACAAATCCTAGCCCAGAAATATTCCTCAGTCTCACAAAGTAATGAACATTTTGCGCTGACAAAAATTTACAGAGAGAAATCTGAGTAAAATCATAAATATATCACCATAACTAGATTTCGATTCGGGTGAAACCTGGGACATTTGATGAAACTCCTGACCTAATAGAGATTCCTGGAGAGCAGCAACTGCAAATAGTAGTGGAAGGTAGAAGGCCTCGATGCTACATTTGTGAAAGCACTATTCCCCTTAAAACTTTCTGACAACTGAAAGAGGGCCGCCCCTACTGTCAACACCACAGCAACATTAACAACAATGGCAGCAACTGCATCTCAAACAACTACAGTAACTACAGCAAAAAACATGTAACCGTCACAATGGTGAACGTAACACTAACAACAAGAGTGGAGGCAGCAGCTATAGCAACAACAACACAAACAATGGAGGTAATAACAGAAACAACAGAAAACACACCACCATCAAGAACCACCACATAAAAGATAATGGCGACATCAACAGGAAGCCCCTAAAACCACAAAAATATATCAACAACATAACAAAACCGAAAATCTTCACAAGACATGCACCTCCCCAGCTCATACTACTCTGGCATGTGTCTCATGGCGAGTGTGATGGTGAGGAGCCTAAATGACAATAAGTTACTAATACAAACACCAAGAAGAAACAAAATCAAACCAGTAAAATTCTGGCAGATATGGACAAACCGGCAGATGCTTTTGAGCAATGATGAAACCGCACCACACCCAATACCAGCTACACCAGTACCATCAATAATACCACCACCACCACCACCACCATCCCTATCACAGTCCAAGAACAGCCTAATTCTCAAACACAGACTAGAATCAGAATACACACTCCAACATGAACAAAAAAGAAAAAAGTAATTAAATACAAGGCCATAAACACAAGCAATAAAAAATAACCACTCGCATACACCAAAATACAAGCATCACGCAAAACAACTACCTTGCATTAAGTAATAGCATACCAACACGCATGATAATCATCCAAGACACGTAAAACATCTTAAAAAATAATAATGTGAAGGATTGGAAGACTTCAAGGGAAATATGAACAAATGTCTACATGAAAAATGCCTGTGGTAACACCCTCCGCCAGTCAGAGTGACGAAATACCTGCCTGTCCATAGGAATAAGTGTTCCGGTCTTACTTACCACCTGCCGACAATCATCCTGGGAAGCATAAATGCACGTGGGATGAGTCACCATAGAAGCAGGGCTGCATACTTATTGATCTCAGGTCACTACATATAGATGTTGTAACCCATCAGCGAGGCCTGGATTTTTCAGTGTCGAGCGTTCATGCCTATGTACACATCTCCAAATTGATCTCTATTGGGAGCTGGAGGGGCTGCGTTGCTTCAGAAGGACCTGCGGGGAAACCAGGATTATTCAAGTGCCTGGAGGTCTTCCTTAGAAAGTCCGGCTCATCAGTGATAGAAGACGCTTGGAACACTATCTTGGATGCACATTTTGATGGTGTAAGGATAGCTTTTAAGAGAGAGAGAGAGAGGTGGGGGGAGAGTGCAAAAGTTTCACAAACCTACTCAGCCGTTTACAATGGTCTGACCGCTACCGTCTGGATATCCTGAATGTGCCAGGGCAAACATGCACAACTCACATCAGGTCACCCATGTTGTATTTACATAATATTCTGCAGGATAGTGGCTAAAGATAGCATGCGTCGTTCACAATTTAAAATCGTCGGCTACTCAAACCAGAAATTTATGATCTACACGACAAATTATCGATATGGTTTAGTAACGTTGCAGTGATAGAAGTTACTAGAATTAAAACGCTAAAGCTTGTGCTCTGAGACACATTGGGGACGAAAGGCTTCTCTTCTGCTTTGTATGGAGAGGATGCGTTCCACTAATCTGAGAATTCTTTTGTTGCCAACACTCGCTGAGTGGAGGATTTGGTATGCCTTTGGTTATTGATACGTAGACATGCTCTGAGCTACGACATTTCAGCATTTCCGTGTCTGTGCGGTGTGGCAGCCATTAAACTCACTTTCTCAAAAGTCATTTCTTTGACTGCTCTGCAGTCATAGATCAAGCGCAGGCCGAGACAATATGCCTGACACCTGAAACATCAGTAGGCACTCACAGTCCTCTGCCAGTTTAACGATGCGTTTGGTTGAAGTTCCATTCAGTCGTATAATAGAGTCTCAGTCAGAGATCTCGAGTACGAGCAAAGAGGACGCTTTAGTATGGATGTTATTTATGATAAACAGTAATATATTGTAAGGAAATGATTCTGGGGACTAAGATGCTCTTAAATATGAAATATTTCGATAATGAAAGAGTTTTAAGAGATTTACAGCGTTTTTCTTAAAATACAAACAGAATTAATGAAAACATGTTTGTTTTTTTTTTTGCTTTTGTAGTTCTCATACTTTAAGGTTTCCTGGTATTTGGCCAAAGTGTTTACGAGTGCCATTCAATATTGTCCTCAACACACCGATAATGACACGTAGAGTTGTCGTTCTTAGATGCCACTCCTTCTACTTCTCCTTATTACCATCACCATCGTCATCTGTATGATGAGATATATATCAAGACATGCTCATTACAGAGCAATCATAAATATGATTAATGTTACGAACGTTGATCAATATCAGTATTCTAAACACTGGTGGAGGTCTATAAAGGGACAACGCTTTACTTGTTGCAGCCAAGAATTCCAATCTAGCCACGAACAAAGCCACAAAATTTTATATAAATTTCTCAGTAATTTCAATATAACTATTAACTTCAAAAATACCAAATCCTAGACATTACATTTATATTCATACTCATAGTTACCCAAAATTCCACCGAGGTTCACTTTGCCTTTCATCCTCTTCGGGGTGGAGAAAATAAGTACCTAACAATTGAGCACTGGCGTCGGTGTAATCGACTTACCCCTTCCCCAGAACTTGCTCTGTTTTGTGCCAGAACTTGTGACCAATATCTGTATTTACCACATGGGTGTCAAATGATAAGCAGAGAACACAATTATTTCACGTCAATACGTGTAGTGACAGAAACAGGAATAGGGACTACACAGCACTGAGGTAACAAAGAGCCTAAAGGAAAATAAATATAATCAATAATAATAATAATGATAATAATAATAATAATAATAATAATAATAATAATAATAATAATTTGATTTTTCGCACAAAGAAGATGAAAACTGCTCTCTCTCTCTCTCTCTCTCTCTCTCTCTCTCTCTCTCTCTCTCTCTCTCTCTCTCCCTCGCTCTTTCAGACTACAATGCTGATGCGTTATTCGAAATATAAAAGAACTTTAAATATCTATATGTATATATGTGCGTGTGTGTGTGTATGCGTGTGTTTATGTGTATGTGTGTGTTTGCGTTTGGGTAAGTGTGTGCGTATGAGTGTGTGCCTGTGTGTGTGTGTGTGATATATGCATATTCATTCGTTCAATTCACACGCCGCCACTCACTTTACAGCGGCCACGATAACGCGTGTGACAATGAAATCATGAGAAAAATCAATGTGCCGCTTGTATATATGAATGTACGTGCGCTTGTATGTGTATATGTCCATCCGTACGTATGTACGTACATATGTATGTATTTCTATATATATATGAGTGTATGTATATATATATATATATATATATATATATATATATATGTACATGTACGTGTGTATGTATTTATGTATATATGTATGCATATATGCGTATATACTCTCTTTTACTCTCTTTTGCAAACCATCATTTGCAAGTTCTTTCATTCAAGCATTCTTTCCCATAAACTGAGTGTATGTTTCGAGTCGCTTCGGCCGCAGAGTTTCCTTTTTTTGTACTGATAAAGCATTATGTGCCTCAAATGCTCTTTGGATACTTCCATGTTAGAAAGGGTTTTAATCAAAGAAATTTTAATTCTATTATTCTGTAAAATGCATAAAAATAATTTTTAATTCCATCAGACATTCTAAAATACTATTAAATTTCATTCAATTTTAGAAAAGGTAAAATCGGACAGAATTTATGGGATGACCTGATACATACACACACACACATACACACGCACATACATATAGTGCATGCACATAATCTGTACAAACGTCATAAGACCCTAGTATATCACTGTCTGCGTAAATGTGAAAGCGTATAGATTTGTTGCATGTCTATCCTGTCTCTTTCCTTTTCTACCCCATCTCTCTTTGTATACAAGACAGACACAAACACACGCGCGCGCACAATCTGCAAGCATAGCTGTATGTATATGCGTCTACACAAACATACACACACACACACACACACACACTCGTGCACATATATATTTATCTATCTATCTATCTATCTATTTATCTATCTATCTATCTATCTATCTATCTATCTATCTATCTATCTCACCTCGGTCTTTTTTGTAGGTTTTTCTCTCCAAGGGTATACCTAAACTGTGAACAATATCGATTCCCCCTTTTTTGGTGGGGGGACTTTATATATTTCTTTCTCTTTTTTTTTTGTACACCACACAGCCCAACAATTTCAATCCCTATTCATCGAACTTTTTCTTTGTTTGTCCCACCCACTCCACCTTGAAAAGAAAAACTCTGAGTGGCTGTGTGGTAAGTAGCTTGCTTACCAACCACATGGTTCCGGGTTCAGTCCCACTGCGTGGCACCTTGGGCAAATGTCTTCTACTATAGCCTCGGGCCGACCAAAGCCTTGTGAGTGGATTTGGTAGACGGAAATTGAAAGAAGCCCGTCGTGTATATGCATATATATATTGTGTGTGTGTGTGTTTGTCCCCCCAACATCGCTTGACAACCGATGCTGGTGTGTTTACGTCCCCGTAACTTAGCGGTTCGGCAAAAGAGCCCGATAGAATAAGTACTAGGCTTGCAAAGAATAAGTCCTGGGGTCGATTTGCTCGATTAAAGGCGGTGCTCCAGCATGGCCACAGTCAAATGACTGAAACAAGTAAAAGAAAAAAAAAAAAGAAAAAAGAATTATTTCGTCCACTTTCTGTGTTTAACCCTGTGTGGTCATAATAAAAAGATATGTATCTATTTTTCAGCTTATCTATCTATCTATCTATCTATCTATCTATCTATCTATCTATCTATCTATCTATCTATCTATCTATCTATCTATCTATCTACATCTACGTGTGTGTGTGGGGAGAATCTAATCAGGTGTTATTTTTCTTCAAATCTTTTCAATTTAATTTTTTTTT
>NC_142938.1:47409313-47411813 GCF_046866305.1 Octopus bimaculoides | reverse complement strand
CACGTGTTTCATCGTTATACATTATAATTTTTCAAATTCATCGCGCAAGCGCAGTTTCAGTCGGCAGTATATGAATAAATGCCGAACTTATCTTCTAAAAATTTCTAAAAACATATACGTAAAATATAGGGTAGCGAGGTTTTTAGAAATTTCACTACCAGTGGCCTGACATGTATAAAAAGTCAATAGACAACATGTTCTCAATATAAAATAGTGTACATTTAAACACAAGAATTGCTCTTAAATGTGGTTTGGGTCGTTTTGACTACTTCTTCTAGTGTGTAAAACTGCCTGTTGAAGGCAGTTTCTCTTTTGTTTAAATGTACACTATTTTATATTGAGAAATTAAGTTATATCAATGATTGATCAAGTTAAATTATCGTATGCGTGGCATCTTGGGAAAGTGTCTTCTACTATAGCCTCGGGCCGACCAAAGCCTTGTGAGTAGATTTGGTAGACGGAAACTGAAAGAAGTCCGTCGTATATATGCATATATATATGTATGTGTGTATGTGTTTGTGTGTCTGTGTTTGCCCCCTCCCCGCCCAACATCGCTTGACAACCGATGCTGGTGTGTTTACGTCCCCGTAACTTAGCGGTTCGGCAAAAGAGACCGATAGAATAAGTACTAGGCTTCTAAAGAATAAGTCCTGGGGTCAATTTGCTCGACTAAAGGCGGTGCTCCATCATGGCCACAGTCAAAAGACTGAAACAAGTAAAAGAGTAAAGAGTAAAGAGTAAAATACTAATGTCATATTTACGCAATAATTCAATCTATGAATGATAATTTTTATAAATTTAAAAGTAATCAATCAAAAATAATTTAGCAAAAATTTGTTTAATTTGCATACCTATTCCATTAATATGAGTATCACAATGCGAATTATCTTTACTTATAATTATTTCGGTTTCGTACTTTCGCTGTTATTTAGATTAGACTTCATCATAAATCCAGTTTTTTTGTTGTTGTTTTTGTTATCATCATGCTAATTTGCATGCAGTGTGAAATATGTTTTTTTTTATATACTTTGGTATGAAGAGTATTATAATGAAGTTACTTATTCGAAGTTAAAGATCATATTTTGTAAATTTTCGAATTTTTATATTAAGAACTCGGTTTAATAATTATCGTGACATCGTAAGTCACATATGAGTCTCTTTTCGTTTTAAGATGCAACAGAATGTACAACATATAGTGATTTCAATATTTTTGAGAATCAATGCTAGTCCCATACTTTTTAAGGTTTATTATGACATTCTGTAACACTTAACGTGTTCATTTTTCAATTGTATAGAGAATATTACTGGAAAGAACGGCTATAGCGTCAAGTCTGTCAAAAACGACACCACTTATATATACTCACAAATGCTGTGTCAAATGAAAGTTTCGATAGAAATTTTAATGAAGGACCAATTTGATTTATCGGAACATAATTTGGACTCATAGAAACGTTACACATAGAAGAACTAAATGTAAACTGTTCACTTGGAGGCATTATGTGACAAAAGCCGACGCTTTTCTGTTCGAAAATGTTATACAGACGTAAGAAAGAGGGACATAAATGACCTATTCATTGGCAAAGCCACAGAGGCTTTCATCGAGCGCTTGAAAGAACAGCTGGAAACAGATGTTACTGATAAATCGAAAGAAAGTTTAATCGAGAATGGAAAAACATGTATATGTCACAATGTGTTGTTTTAAAACTGAACTCCGAGCAAATACTTGCAAAAGCATCTTGTTTTCAAATGCAAAATCATTTAGGTTTTCACTAAAAGCACACAAGGGGCCAGGTTATGGGGTCAAAACGGAGGACAGACTGAATTCTAACACCAAGTTGATGTTTACCACCCAATTTTGCGGATTATATTGATGTAGTGGCATCAATATCAGCAGTTGCAGCAGCAGCAGTAGTAGTAGTAGTTTTTGTTCATGTTGTTTTCTAGTTGCAGGTCAAACCTTATTTAACTAACTTTTGATTAAAGCCATTCAAGCCGTGTCAATCCTGTCAAGCAATATCTATCTATCTATCTATCTATCTATCTATCTATCTATCTATCTATCTATCTATCTATCTATCTATCTATCTATCTACCTACCTATCTATTTATCTATCTATCTAATACCTTCAGGAAAACATTATTCAATGTGACTTAACCTCTCTCAAGGAGATAAAATGTGGTTCAAGAGAGAGAGAGAGAGAGAGAAAGAGAGAGAGCAGATGAGAGAGAGCGAAAGACCGGATGAGAGAGAGAGAGAGAGACCGGATTAGAGAAAGAGAGAGACCGGATGAGAGAGAGTGAGAGCGAAAGTGAGAGAGAGAGAGGGAGAGAGAGAGAGAGAGAGAGAGAGAGAGAGAGAGTGGGTGAAAGAGAGATTTGGCGGTTATTTCTAGCAGGTTCAGCGACCCTCCTGTTGCTGTAAAAGATATTCTGCCGAATAATCTCATTTCCGGTTTTAGGATCGTCAAAAGAAAATATTTGTTTTATTTTTCTCCCCGCC
>NC_142938.1:47399313-47404313 GCF_046866305.1 Octopus bimaculoides | reverse complement strand
AGTAGAATACAAATACATATCAAAATACCGGGGTGTTTAGCACACAAATCCCGAAGGTATAAAAATATACATATATATATACACATAAAAAAAAAGCGTATGAAGATAAAAATGTAATGGATGCGGCAGTGGCTCTTGAAACGGCCGTAGAAATGGATTTATTCTTACATTATTCTGGATTTCTTTTTCGTTTGGATTTGTCGACGGATGTTGTCCCGGATTCATTTTATATTTAATAGTCTAACTATATTATTTTTATATTCTACGGTGTAAATATATAGGTATGATTTGAAATTGTATAACCAGTTATGTTATTTTTCTTTTAACCACTAAGCTTGTTTATATATATATATATATATATATATATATATATATATATATATATTTATATATACACTGTATTTTGGTATGGAGTACTTTTCCTCTTATTTGCTAATCTAGACGCCTAGGTTAGTGTGTGAGCGTGTGCGCTGGGATTGCATTTATGTGAGAGTCTGAGTTACTTTAGCGTGTGTGTTTATGTGTGTACATACGTGTTTCTGTGTATATTGTATGCACTTCTTTTTTACTCTGACGAAGCTCCGTGCCTTAATTCGAATGTCCCATGACAGCATTTTGACAACGGATCGGAAACGGCCGTAAGATATGTTACGTCACCTATTTGTTATGTCATGTTCTGTGGGGTTGTATGGGGGGGGGGGGGGTGCGTAGTTTTATGTGCGTTCCTGCATGTTTGTGTGCTTGCGTGTGCGTGCATGTGTGTGCGTGTACGTGAGTGTGTGTATGCCCATGTATGAGTGATTGTGTGCGTGAGTGTATGCCCATATATATGTAATTGTGTGCGTGTATGCATGAGTGTGGGTTATATGTGGGGGAGGTATGAGTGAGTTCATGTCTGTGTGCGTGCTTGTATGTGCATATGTGTGTGCATGTGTGTGCGTATGTGTGTATGTGTGTGTGCGAGGAATTGTGTGTGTTAGGTGTATGTGCATTCCTGTGCGTATGTGCGCGTGCATAGATGTGCGTCTGTGTATGTGTGTGTATGTGCGTGTGTGTGCGTGTGTATGTGCGTGTTTGTGTATACGCGCATGTATGTGCGTGTTTGTGTATACGCGCATGTATGTGCGTGTTTGTGTATACGCGCATGTATGTGCGTGTTTGTGTATACGCGCATGTATGTGCGTGTTTGTGTATACGCGCATGTATGTGCGTGTTTGTGTATACGCGCATGTATGTGCGTGTGTGTGTGTGTGTAGTGTGTGTGTGTGTGAGGTATATGTGAGATATATGTGCATTCGTGTGTGTCGGCGTGCGTGTATGTGCACATGTATGTACGTGTGTGCATTTGTATGTGCGCGTGTGTATATGTGTATGCGCATGTGTGCGTAAACACGGACATATATATGAGTGTAAGCATGAGTGTAGGCCTGCAATACATATGTCTTTGCGTGTATGTGTGCGTCTGCATATTTGTATATCTGTTTATCTCTCCATTATGTTTATCTCTTCACATCTGTTATCTCTGTCTCTGTCTTTCGCTCTTTGTCTCTTTCCTTATCAATCTATCTATCTATCTATCTATCTATCTATCTATCTATCTATCTATCTATCTCCTCGAAGAAAACCCGAAGGAGGAGACACAAAAACTCTCAAACGGTAAGTGACTCTCTTTATAAAACTTTAACACTCAAATCAAAATGATGCTCAAGATTGGTTGTGTAAATGCGCGTGGCTTGGGGTCCCCTTGGAAACAAGGGTACCTCCTAAATGACATAAAGTCACATAAACTAGAAATCATAGCCATAAGCGAGACCAGACTCCATGATCCGCGGGCCCTATCGTCCATGTTTGGCAGACAGTTTAACATTTATTTTTCTCCCTGTCTGCCGAGAATGGGCGGTAGTGGCACGGCGGTACTCTTTCGCAAGAGTCTGGATCTCGAAGTAAAGACAGTATTCATAGACCCGGAGGGTAGATTGGTTGTTCTGGATGTCGATGGCAGCGATGGGTGTGCTTTTCGACTCATATCAGTATACGCACCACCTTTAACAGGTAGGCCGGATTTCTTTCGACGTCTAGAAGTATTCCTAGGAACGTCTCGTCCTTTACTTTTAGTGGGGGATTGGAATGCTACCTTGGACACGCATCTAGACTATGTGGGCAGAGATAGGAATAGACGGGGAGGCAAATGCCTCAAAGACCTGCTCAGACGCTTTCAACTGTCTGACAGGTACCGACTCGATTACCCGAATTCGCCAATGTGGACATGGACAAACCGCATCGGGTCGTCGAGATCGTATCTAGATAGAATACTGTGTAGGAGAGTAGATAGAGATAGCATAGGGTGTCCACAATTTCACATAGTCAGCTACACGGATCACAAACTTGTGACGTGTAAGCTAGACTTAGATAAGACACATAGGCAGGGCTCCGGTTACTGGAAACTAAACGCGTCTTTCCCGTCGAGACCAGTTTTCAGAGACCGGATTAGCACGTTAGTAAAGAGGGCTTTGACAGGAGCCATCATCAATAACAAATGGTGGTTTGCCCTCAAGAGAGCAATAAAAGCAGAAGCGGTTAGGTATAGCAAAGCACTAGCCATAGACAGAAACAGAGTAGAGGGTGAACTAGTTAAGAAGCTAGAAGAGGCAATTAGAAGTGGCATCGCATCCGACGTTTTGGCGGCGAGGTTGTCCCTTGACCAACACTTCAACGCCAAACACGAAGGGTGCGTTGTCAGGGCTAGGATGCGTGCTCTAAGAAACGAAGGTGTTGGAGCCGCACGAGAGGCCCGGGTGGCGGAGGCGCAACAGGGCAACAAAGCCACCATTCGGTCTCTGGTGGACGAACAGGGGCGCGAACTGCTCGAGCCAAGCAAAATGTGTGAGGCCTTTCAGCGGCACTTTGCTCGACTGTTTGGGACGAATGGCGAGCGAGAACGCAGGGTGGACTTCAGTGCCTACCTGCACAGCCTCCCACGACTCTCGGCAAGAGAGGCGGAGTGCTGCGAAGGTGCCATCACGGCGGCGGAAGTGAGGGACGCGATGGCGGGATGCTCGAGGGACAAATCTCCGGGTTTGGATGGTCTGCCCTACGAGCTTTACAACTGTAAGCCAGACTTGTTTGGAGACGTCTTGGCGGCCGTGTACTGCAACTGGCAGCAAAACGGGAGCATTCCCGGTTTTGTGAGTCGAGGAGCCGTAACGCTGCTGAAGAAAGATCCAAACAAGGGGGACGTCATAGATAACTTTAGGCCCATCACTCTGCTCAATGCAGACTTGAAAATTTTGGCCAAGGTGTTAGCCAAGCGGTTGGCGCTTGTCATCGAGAAACTGATCGGCAAGGCGCAAACGTGCGCGGTGCCGGGCAGGAGCATCCATGACAACCTCCATCTGATGCGCTACATCATAGAGAGGGTAGTTAAGGAACCTGGCATGGGTGGGGCCCTGATCAATTTAGATCAATCGAAAGCTTTCGATAGGGTAGACCATCAATACTTGGAGGCTGTCCTCATAGCAGCCGGCTTCGGTCCCATTTTCCGCGGCTGGATTGCTGCCTTGTACAGAGGCATCCGTTCGGTAGTTCGCGTCAATGGGCATCTATCAAGACCCTTCGACATTGCACGTTCGGTCCGTCAGGGATGCCCCCTCTCGTCGCTTCTGTACGTGTTGACTCTCGAGCCACTACTGCGGAAGCTGGCGACGCTGAGGGGCATCCCGCGAGAGTTGGGATGCGGGACGAGCGTGTCGTCATACGCGGACGACGTCACCGTCATAGTGTCTAGCCAAAAGCACATCGAGCTTGTCGGCGAGACACTGAGAGAATACGAAGCGGTAACGGGAGCGAAAATCAACCGGGATAAGTCAGTGGGCTTGCGGCTCGGCACCTGGAGAAGCAACCCCATGCCGTCAAGTAGCGCCTCCGTCGTGGGACGTTGGACTGACGGTCCGGTTGAGATGCTCGGGGTCTGGTTTGGTCCAGACCTCCAAACGGAGAAGAACTGGGACGAGATAACGAGAAGGGTGGCCACTCTAGCCCGGCAATGGGCCGAGAGGAAGCTTTCCCTGAAAGGTCGGGCGGAGGTGGCGAACACGTACATCGCGTCCGTCATCTACTACCGCCTGACCGTCGTTCCTTGTCCCGACCCTACCATCACCAAACTGGAGCGCATCCTCTTCCGCTTCTTGTGGAAAGGAAGCGTTCCGATGGTTAGGCGATCCGTTTGCTGCCAACACCCGTTAAAAGGAGGACTGGGCATGCCGTGGTTGATGATGCGCAGACACGCGCTGAGACTGCGACATCTCCGGCTCTACGTAGACAGCGGTGAACAGGTGTGGTCGCCGTTTGTGCGGCGCGCTTTCCCGCAGCTCGTCTCCATGACCGAACTGCAGTCATGGATCAAGAAGAGGCCGAGGAAGGGCGAATGGCACCGCGAGTGTCGCGCTGCTCTTCGGCAACTCCAACAACCCGGGTCAACCTTGAGCGACTGCATCACAACTAACGCATTCTATAGTGGATTAGTGGAGGGAAGGTACGACGACGATCTCGGGGCGAACCTGGGCGTCGACGAGGAATACCTGACCCGCCTGTTTAAGACGACCTTCGGGCCGGGACCTATGGACAACTTCCAGAGATCCCTGGCCTGGCAGTGCTATCGAGAAGCACTACCCGTTCGGGATAAGCTCTACAGGCATGGCTCGAGAAACACGGGGCCGACCTGTCCGAGATGCCGGCAGAGCGACGAAACCGTTCTGCACGCACTCGTACAGTGTCCCACCATTTCCGAGCTGTGGGCTTACGTCGAACAACTGCTATCGCGTGTGGGACGAGTCGGTCTATCAGCCGAGTCTATCGTGAATATTGTCGCGCCTCCTTCCTTTAAACGGGAAGGAAGAGCTATTTTCATCGTACTTGTGGCTATGGCGAAAGAATGTGTATGGTGGACGCGTCTGAAAGGTCTAGAGACAAAGACTTTCCTCTCTGGGCAATCTCTCATCAAC
>NC_142938.1:47391813-47394313 GCF_046866305.1 Octopus bimaculoides | reverse complement strand
GTCGCAAATTCCATGATCAGTTCTCTGACAATTAGCCGTTTAGCTCTCCTGATTTTAAAATCACTGGACTACTACGTCTGGGGTATGTTGAGAGTGAGACCAACAAACATGCCCATAATATCCTTTCTACTGTAGGCACAGGCCTGAAATTTGGTGGGGGGGGGGTCTACTCGATTACATCAAACTCCAGTACTCAACTGGTACTTAATTTTGTCGACACCGAAAGGCTGAAAGGCAAAGTCGACTTCGGCAGATTTTGAACTCAGAACGAAAATACGGACGAAATGCCGCTAAGCATTTTGCCTGGCGTGCTTAATGATTCTGCCAGCTCGCTGCCTTAAGCATGCCCATGATATCAAGGACTCGTTATGGCAGACATAAAGAAAGAACATCTGATGAACGCATTTAGTAATTTCAGGAGCCTTTTGCTATGTTTATTTGAGAATATGGATACCAAATTCTATGAAAATATATTGGGTTTTCTAAGAGATATTTCTGTTTTCCTTATTTTAAAATTTTGTTCTCAAACGCACACTGTGTTTAAATTTAATGTCACGGGAGTATGAGTTAATGGAAGTGCTGTCTTTCTAGATGGTACTGGATGTCAGCAGTATCTAAACATTATCTTCGGGCTTGTGTTCCGAATGGATGGAGCAGCAAAACATTTGCAGACATTCTTATTGGGAACACTCCGTCCGTCTGCATAAGTACGAGACTGGAATGACATCAAAGAAGCACGCTAGGATTGTGCGAGTGCAACCGGCAGTAGAGATGTATGTGTGTGTGTGTAAAAACCTTACTAGTCCATCAAATGCACAAGCATGAACTTGGACAAATAACTTTTTATATCAGTAAGTAGAGATAGTGTAGAGGTGTCTACAATTTCGGCTAGTCGACTACAGTTTTTGAACTGAAGTGTCTATATCGGTTGCGTAGGTAGTGATCTATGCGTAGGACGTTCAGCGCAACGTTTCCCAGCGCGGAAAGCTCATAACAACCTGATTACTGAACTCATTAAGCAGGAGTTAATTGCTCTTTCAGAAGGGAACCATTAGAGTAGAATCAATAGGGTGTGACAGAGTTGTGATATTAAACAATATATTAGAGAGGAAGTCACTCAATAAGTTTGAGTTGGCCATTAGGAAAAGATGGGTTGATGGCGAAAATAGCTCTCGAACTTCCCTTCGATGCGAGCTCGTGAGATTACTCTAACAGATCAAAGGTGCGTCCTTATTAGACATGGAGGAGTGAAAGCCATTCGACGGACTTCGTGATGAAGCGCAACGTGAAACCAAACTCACAATTTTCAACTCACCGTGCATGCTGATTCTGGGCAGGCATGTACTGTTTTCCGCTAACACTTTGGGGTTAATAGTAGACCGTTGACGGTAAATTTGAGGGCATACTTTGATGCTCTACCCTACGAGCTTTATGGACAGATTACATCTTTGTTCCTACCTTGCAGGTCAGGCGTCTGTTACAACTCCCAGAATAATGTTAAGATTTTAAGTTGTTTCCACTGGAAAGTTGCATGGTGGGCAAGGTTGAAAGGACTGATGACAGTTCTTGTAAATTTGCAGAAAGGTGGATGAAATCGACTAGGAAGGTCCGGATGAATAAACATACATTTATCATGTTCCTGTAGATCGGAAAAAAACGACAAAGAGAGGGCACTTGACCTTCGTAGTCAGTATAATCCTGAATTTTGGGACTCCTTGACCCGATGTAGGTGGCGATCATTTTCCGAGACGATTCACTTTATTCCGTCTCGCTCTTCTTTTACTCTCTCGCTTTCTCTCTCTATATACATACATAATTATATATGTATGCATGAATATATACATATATATTCATATATGTAGGTATAAATATATATGTACATATATATGTATGAATGTATATATATATATATATATCACGTGATCAGGTGACCGATCAGGCTATCAGATGTTGTTACACATCGCTGGTCATCATGCGCTTTTGTATTGTATATATATATATATACATATATATATATATATATATATATATATATATATATATATATATATAGGTGAGAAAGTTGGTACGTGAAAGAACGTGGTTGGATGTATAAAAGATAAACAAGAGTGAAAAAACTACAGAAGGCTTGTGTTACATGGTAAAAGTATATATTTAAATTGTTTTGTCAGAAAAATGTTATAAAATTTTGGGTATATAAACATTATATTTGGAGAAATAACCGGTTTCGTGTTGTCTTTTCAAATTTCTCTACCTGTATCGTAACATGTCTTCGCTCCAGTGTGTAATATATATATATATATATATGTATAAGCACGCATACATACATACATACATACATACATACATACATACATACATACATATACAAGAGTTATCTTCCATGTGTTGGCACGAGCCTCCTTGCGATAATGTAAACTTTCATTTAATCAAGATATCTTTGGCGTGAAGAGCAGTCTACGGTATACACCTCGCTTGGATATTTACCACTTCCGAGGTT
>NC_142938.1:47384313-47386813 GCF_046866305.1 Octopus bimaculoides | reverse complement strand
GATGAAGATGATGATGATGAAGATGATCGTCATCTCATCCTCTTCTTCATCATCATCAACATTATCGTTGTAACCTGCATCGGCGGCGTCGTTGTCAGCCACATCAGGCATTATCATCATTACCATCGTCATTTCGTTGTCATCGTCTTCATCATCATCATCACCATCATCATCATCATCATCATCATCACATCCACCGTCTTTATCATCATCATCGCCATTGTCGTCGTCATCGTCGTCGTAGTCGTCATCGTCATCATCATCGTTATCTTCATCATCATCATCATCATCATCACCGTCATCGTCATAGTCGTTATCGTTGCCATTTCCATCATCACATTATCGTCATCATGTCGATATCATCGTCACCATCATCATGATCATCATCATCATCATCATCATCATCCCATCACCAGATCTACCACTACCACTCTCATAATCATCATCATCGTCATCATAACTGTTGTGATTTGTATATCGTCGTGGTTATTAGCTTCGATCTCTCGTTCTCTTCTTTTTACTTTGTTGTTCTTCTTTACCTCGGCCATCTCTTTTTTCACTCTTCTCAATGCTTGACATTCTAACTTCATTCATACAAACAGATTTTAAAATAAAACAAGTGCTAGGGTCGATTGATTCGATTAAAAATTCTTCAAGGCGTTGCCCCAGCATGGTCACAGTCTACTGACTGAAAGAAGTGAAAAATAAATGATAAAAGATATAATAATTATATGAAACGTTTTCATTAAGCACAAAAGAAAGAGGAACTCAATATATGGTATGACAATATATGGTATAACAATATTTGAAACAAATATTGAAAAAGAGTAACCTGTACCATGCTTTTTAGCGCCGGGTGTTAAAATACCGACGTCATGACTGCTGCCCAATGTTCTGTGATCACTGTAAAAGCTGTAAGATGTGATCTGGACACCTGCAACAGAGACTTCGAAAGCGTGGCCAGCAGGAAGAAACAGCAGTCTGTGTCCGCACGTCGGAATTCATTCAACAACTGCAAAAACATGAATTTAGTTTCATTTCAGACGGCTATGTGAAGCTACAGATATTTGTGGTCAGTCTATGGCTAAAGAGATGGTTACTGCTGGAAGGCCATATGTGTGACGGCAGGATTCGGCTTCTAAACATACCACTGGACTCAGAAGTGATTGTCCGTGAATTTCTACAATTTCATTAGCCTCAGTTTATGGCCTTCTCTTTCCACAGATTATAATCCATAGGATTACTATGTTTGGAGTAAGACACCAACCGCTTTGTTTGCAATAATAACAAGGCCGAGCATCAGGAGCTATTCGAATATCATCCCAGTAATACAGTGAGAAACGCTTCCACCGCAGCCTCAAGACGCCAGAGCTGTCTAGAAGCCGTGGCGGAAGCTAAGGGCGGCTACTTTGAGTAAACTGTTATCTTCGAGCCATAATCTAGTTAATATGTTTTGATTTTTGTAAGATACGTTTATTTTTGGACTGGGTATTTTCCTTTTATGCAAACTGTGATGTGAAATTCCGCCGGAACACCCTGTAGTCAACAGGACTAGATCACTTTGCATAAAGAACCTATGGAGACATCAGAAACAATTATTAACAACTATGCGAATGGAAAATACCTACATACAGCAGTAAATTCGGGATTATGTTAGAAAGTGAAAGTAAAAAGAAACGATGTAAGCGCATGGCACGATTGCAATAAGTTTCAGAGTATAACGAATGTCGACGCTACTCTTAAGGTTTATGTAGCAATCAGCTTTAGAAAAACACTGAATGGAACAAAACTTATATTTAAACTAAATACAAAAAAAAAAGAACCAAAACAGCGGGTACATTTAATCACTCATTCTGAAGGCATACCTCTCTCTATAATAATAACTAGTGAATTTGTGAAACTGCAAAAGTAGAGACTTAAATAAGTACATGTGGTGTCTACAAGACCAGAGCAAAAGTATATATGTGTGTAGGGCTACCGTTGAGCAATGCTGATGATGCATCTGCATATGTATATTAAGGCATGTGGAAGATTTTTAAGTGAGGAAGCTCATAAGTGAGGAAGCTCATAAGTGAGGAAGCTCATAAGTGAGGAAGCTCATAAGTGAGTTGCTTATACATTCAAAGCTTCGCTCTGCTCGCCACCTACGTTTATATGACAGAAACACCGTTGACTTTGGCCGATAGAGCTTGGTAGTCTTGTCGAAAACTTTTCTATCAGAATGAGTGGAGCTGGAACAAATACTGCAAGGCATCCCTCCAGACACCCTTGTCGTCCCGCTAATTTACTGCCCAGGATTGATACTAAAGAAACGACCACAATCTACTCATGTTTAACTTCTCATAGTATACACGAGAGAACTGAGACGTGTAGATATAGGTACAATAACAAAACACCAGCATCTATGCTCTATCAACATACTCTGGTTGAATATGACAGTTCATTATATAATAATGGATTAAAAATCTGATCTACACCCTCACTAGAGCCGACACTCTGA
>NC_142938.1:47356813-47374313 GCF_046866305.1 Octopus bimaculoides | reverse complement strand
ATGTATGTATGTATGTATGTATGTGTGTATGTATGTATATATGTATACACACATATATGCATACATACATACACGATATCACCATCTCCGTTACCACTAACCTTTCTCATCCTGTTACTCTTAACACGGCCAGTCGTAATACCACCACCACTAACAACAACACCACCACTACAATCATCATCGTCGTCATTGTTGTCCTCATCATCATCATCATCATCATCATCATCATCATCATCATCATCATCATCTTTTATGCATCCTGCAGCTACTACTTTTGTTACTAATATATTCTGAACTGTACCATCAACGGCACACTCCACCACCAGTACCAACACTACCACCGCTATCACCACCATAACCACCACGACGATCATGAGCCCCACCAACGCCATCACAGCCACTGTTACCATTACCGTCGCCGCCACCATGGCAACAATTAATACATTGTCGTAACTCCCCCCTTCCTTGTAAATGTAAACCAATAAAGGTGGTAGTTTCGAGAGTGAAAGTGAAAGTAACCTTTACTTCCTTATTGTCCGCGATCGCAAGAGCAAAGACGTTGTAACATTTAGTAGAGAGGGAGATAAAGAGGGAGGGAGGGAGGTAGAGAGAGAGAGAAAGAGAGAGAGAAAGAGAGAGAGAGAAAGAGAGAGAGAGGGAAGGAAAGAGGATATATATATAGTAGAAAATTACAGTGAGGCAAGGTGAAAGGTATGTGCTAGGAGTGAGAGAAAGAGGGAGATATAGAGGTCGCGAAAGGTGTAGATAGTTAAGGAAAGGGAGGGAAAGACGGTAGAAAGTAATAGAGAGAGAGAGAGAGAGAGAGAGAGGGGGGAGGGAGGAAGAGTAAGGAAGTGGGAGAGTGAAGTTTAAGAGTGAGAAGTAGAGAGCAAGAGGGAAAGAGTGGGGTAGTAAAACGGGTAGAGAGGCAGGAGAAGAGAACTTATGGTGGAGAGTGGAAGGAAGAGAGAAAGAGTGAGAGAGAGAGAGAGAGAGAGAGAGAGAGAGAGAGAGAGGCGGTACAGGTAGAAACATAGAGCAAGAGAGGTAGAGATAGATAGATAGATAGATAGATAGACAGACAGATACTCTTTTACTCTTTTACTTGTTTCAGTCATTTGACTGCGGCCATGCTGGAGCACCGCCTTTAGTCGAGCAAATCGACCCCAGGACTTATTCTTTGTAAGCCTAGTACTTATTCTATCGGTCTCTTTAGCCGAACCGCTAAGTTACGGGGACGTAAACACACCAGCATCGGTTGTCAAGCGATGTTGGGGGGGGGGGGCAGATACAAACATATACACACACATACACATATATATATATACATATATACGACGGACTTCTTTCAGTTTCCGTCTACCAAATCCACTCACATGGCTTTGGTCGGCCAGAGGCTATAGTAGAAGACACTTGCCCAAGATGCCACGCAGTGGGATAGATAGATAGATAGATAGATAGATAGATAGATAGATAGATAGATAGATAGATAGATAGAGTGAGAGAGAGAGAGAGAGAGAGAGAGAGAGAGAGAGGGAGAGAGAGAGAGATAGGTAAATAAAAATGTTGATAAATAGATAGTAAGATAAATTGAGAAAGGGAGAGAGGGAGAGAGATATTTAGGGGCAGAGAGTCAGAAGTAGAGAGTCAGAATAGAACTGGTAGAAAAAAGCAAGAGATACACACACACACACACACACACACACACACACACACGCGCGCGCAGAGAAAGGTGACAATGAGTGAATAAATGCAAAAAAAGAAAAGAAAAAATACAGTAACTAAATAAAATCTGAGAAAATAAAACAGATTCTCGGAACACGTGCTTCGTCATTGTGAATCAAGGTAACGATCGCGTTTGGGTGGATATATAGTTAACGGAGGCCATCTTTGTTGTTAAAATCCTCCTTGTTTCTGTTGTTGCTGCTGTTGTGTAGTTGTAGTTGGTTTTGTCGTCGCTGCTGATATATTGTCGTTTGTAATACAATGTAATGTTGTTTACTTATTTATTTATTTGTTTGTGTATTTCTGTATTTGTTTATTTGTTTGTTCGTTTCTACGAGGTTGCTTGTTTGTGGCTCTGTAAAACATAAGATTCATTCATCATCCCGTAAGGCAACCTTATATTCTTTTTTTTATTTCTTTTTGTCTTTTGTTTTTTTGTCTTTAAATAACTGTGATGGTGATGAAGACGACGACGACGACGACGACAATGACGATGATGATGATAATAATGGTTATGATGGTGGCGGTAATGGTGTCAATGTTAATGATGATGGCGTTCTTGAGATTTCGTTTAACTACAAATCATGCCGATTTTGTGATATACATACACGCATACATACTAACATACATTCTAACATATAGCTCTTCGAAACGCCGGTGTTAAAACGGGGGTAGCTGATGAAGAAGAATGCTCGCTATGTGGCTTTTGTGTTTTCTCGTCTTCGTTTTGTTTGCAATGTCCTGTACCCAGATATGCACCTATACATACAGGTGGATGTCGGTATGCACATACCTGTACGTATATATGCATATACTCATTTACTATTTGTTTTTACATGACCGAACGCAGCGTCACCAATTTGTAAGTAGTTATCGTAACTTTATATTTTCCGACGCTACTCTATCCCTTTCTCTTTCTCTTCCTCTATCATTTTTCCCCCTCTCGTTCTTCCTCTTTACTACTATGTATCTCTCTTTACCCCTCTCGTTCTTCCTCTGTTACTACTACGTATCTCTTTTTCCCCCCTCGTACTTCCTCTCTTCCTCTTTTCCTCTCGTTGCTCACCTATTCTTCTACTTCCTCCCTTTGTTTCTCCCTCTACCACTCTCTCTCTCTCTTCCCCTTACACCGGCATGGTCACATGCTTCCGGTCAATAATCCTTTTCTTCCTTGGCTATCGCCGAGCAAACACGCGAACTTACTTCGTCCCCACTTTCAAGTTCGTGCCTCACAGCGTTCATACACATAATTTTTCCCGTCTGGCCGTATAGCCTTTTCTGTTTGTTTTCCTGTCTTGTCTTTTGTCCGCCACTACATTCCTCCATGGCAAGGTTTAATTTGTGTATACAAATTTAATTTGCGGTCCACGGGAAGAGCCGTTTTAACGATGCGTCCTACCCAGCTCTTCGAAACGCCGGTGTTAAAACGGGGGTAGCTGATGAAGGAGAATGTTCTCTATGTGGCTTGTGTGTTTTCTCGTCTACGTTTTGTTTGCAATGTCCTGTACCCAGATATGCACCTATACATACAGGTGGATGTCGGTATGCACATACCTGTACGTATATATGCATATACTCATTTACTATTTGTTTATATATATATATATATATATATATATATATATTTCCAAATTCTTACCACTCCTTAAGGTATTGCCCTTCCATTTCCTTTTTTTTTCTTTCCCTCATGCTTGATTTACCACTAACCTGCTGTCCACCACTACTTAACCTACCTTCCTCTATGCTCGATTTTCCTCGAATTTGTTAATTTGCTTTTTGTTGTTGGTTTGTGTGTGTTTTTGTTGTTGATATGGTTGTAGTAGTTGTTACCTGTTGCTTTTACACTAGTTGTGATTTTTCTAGTTGTTTTTTTTAATGATCTGTTTTAGCCATAGTCATGGTTGTGTGTTTTGCTGATTTTGTCATTTACGTTGTTGGTGATGTTGTGGTGATAGTGGTGTTTGTACAGCTTGGTGGTGTGAGGGATATTTTGCCACTCATTGACATTTGTCTTTTTGTGTCAGCAATTTCGGACATCAGGCAAATTCATGCGGGACAGTTTCATCGCTCCGCACGCAGCTCAGAGACGTTCGGCAGTCAGAACTTCCATGCAATATTGGATTAAAATGGAGATAAAAACCCTACGCTATTCCATTCGTAAAACCCTTCATAACAAACCTCTGATAGTGTCATCAACACTTTGGTCAGAGGCCCACTACATTTTGAGTTGAAGTTTAACTAGACTTTAGCTTGCCAAATCTATAGGTAAATACAGAATTATTTCCATGCATGTAGAGTTTGGCTTGAACAGGCATTGAAAGTCATTGTTTACTAGAAATTGTTCTTAGTCTTCGGGGATTAAATTTCTTCTCACCATTCCTCTGAACAGCGCAGCAGGTTGGAAGTTCCAGCAACCGCATTGCCTAACAAATACACATCTGGGAGTGTCTGAGTAAATTCCAGGAACCAGTCTTGGTCATCACATAACCTAGGATTGCAGCTCCATTAAAGACACAAGTTGTGAGAAAAATTCCTGAGAAGGACGACCCCATTTGCTCACTGTCTGGTAATCTCAAAACAAGCCACAACCGCAGTGAATATCTGTACATCACCAGCCATATCTTTTTGTATAACTGTTTGCATCATTACATTTGCTTATCTTTTATGAAACTCGTTTGCGCGTATTCAAAAATTATTTCTTTCTTGGCTTGATGCATGTATGTGGAGAGCATACAGCACTAGCTGCTTTCTTATTATCAACTCTTATTTTAATTATAATGTCCGTAATGTTGCGCAGGGGTAACGATAAAATAAGGGTCAAGATTTGTGACTTCTCAGTTCATGACCCTATTTTTCTGAAACCCATACACCATAGTACCTGCCTGTGGACTGTTGCTTGTTAGAGCAGTTATACATCTATCTTCCCTCTGTTTTCAAAGATAGATGTATAACTGCCCTAACAAACGCCCTGGATAATGGTGTACACGTTCTGCCGCACGTCAGTCAGGGACTTCTTCAACATTATCTTCGAGGGCATACAGAATATCTTCCCGTCGTTTTTATAGCAAAAGCACACGTCATCTTCCTCTTTGCCTCTGCTGTGAGCAAATGCGGTCGTCCTTCTCAGGAATTTTTCTCACATACCTTTGTGTTTCATAGGACATTTGTAGGGCAAGGTGGTACTCTCTTTTGTGACGCACCTCGTTCATTCCATCGCTTTTTCTTAAGTCGGTTTAGCTCGACCTGTTATATTTGTCCCTACTCTTAGCGAAATGATTACGGAATCTTGCTGGCGTTGTCATTGCCTTTTTCCTGTATTTCCCTTCAATTACTGTTTTCATCAATGTTATATCTGTACCTTCTGTTGTACAACTTCTCAGTGGATTGGTAAATTTCCTTTTGAAGATTATTTGGGAGCGTGTTTGTTTATCTTAATGTTATCACTTCTATGGCACATCTAAAATGACTACATAGAAAGCATTTCTGTTTACCACAGCTAAAGAGTTAGTCGTTCAAAAGTTTCAAGACCTTTAGTGGTAAAACAAACGCAAAAATACAAAAAAAAAAAAAAAAAAAAAAACAAACAAACAAACAAAACACAACGAGTTTTGCAAGAAAATATCTTTTACTCTGTGTTATGAGAAACATGACATTTCACAGTGAACGACTTTAACAACACCAACAACGACTAACGACGTAGTCGATGATGAGGGCAACAAAAACAACAGCAGCAGCAATAACAACAGTCACAACAACAACAATATCAATAATAATAGTAATAATAACAATGATAATAATAATATCCAGTTCATTTATTAAGAAATGCAATGTCACACTTGCGCGCGCGCACACAGAGCGTACACGCACGCACAAGCGCACAGATAAAATACACACACACACACACACACACACACACACATACGCACACAGAGGTTCTTACTCGTATACACGTACACACACAGTCAGACATTTTATAGCGTGTAGGATATGGTTTTAAAAGCGTTTCGAATCTCTTCAGACAATAACAATTATCCAGCAGACAACCTGATTATGCCAGAGTGGGCGTGAACTACAGGGATTATTTTGACTAGAACGTATTTAGTAAAGAATAATATGGACATAAAGATAATATGTGATCTGTGTAATCAACTTAGCTAGGACAATATTTTTCTGGAAATTTTATAGAATTTCACATGACGTATTCAGAACGGAAATTGTGCAAAGACCGGATTATAAGAATTGGCTGTTAGATACGGACGGGAATCAGTAATAGGTGGTAAGTAGGAAAATAAAGATAAATTAGGCAGGTTTTTCTTTGTTTTTTTCTTTTTATTATTATTCTTAAATTCAGTCGTAAGATTGTGGCAAAGAATAGCGTTTGGAAAGCTAAGCGTCTCAAGAGGTTCCAATATGGACCGGAATACAAAGCAGTGTCCATGTGGTGCATGAAGTACTAGTGGAATTACACGCTGTTAACTGGAACAAATATTACATACGCACTAGTAATTCGGGGGTCTTGAAAAAGGAATTTCAATACCATGTCTTCTGATATTTTGAGGGGTGGGCTGCAGTTGTAATTAGATTGTTCAGTGTTTAGTTCAATTCGGATGTCTAATTGGATTAAATCGGAAGGAATTGACGAATAGTGGCGAGTCAATGACGGCAGTGAGGGTGAAGGTGAATTCCCCTCATAAGTCATCCCCAAGGAAGTCTACTTCTGAAATAGCTGAGTGACTTCGCTAACATCGCTTCAGTGGTGCAAAATCTGTTGACCCACATAATACATGGTCAATCTGAAGCGTTTATTTTCGTGATCTTGTTAAATAACACTCGGGAAAAAAAAATATTTTCTGCTACTCAGACAAATGGTGCTGTACTAAACTAAATGGAGTACGCTGATTCCGAATCTAAACTCAGAAGTGTTGTAGCACGTCAGGATTTTGAGTTATGCGCATGGTTATATATTAATACTATATTAGTATCAGGAATAGTTAAGTTCAAGGTAAATAATTATCATAATGGAATAGTTGTATTGTATGTAGTAAATTTATGCTCAAGGCAAAGAGTATTATAATATAATTGTGCATAGTATATTTATGTTAAGGAATATTCACTTTATTTTTGATACTCACTAAATCGTTCAACTCTTGACTCTAAACAAGCATGGTTCATTTTTCTTAGACTCAACTATAGACTCTTCGTTGACAGGAGATTCAGGGAGTTCATCGTACGACATGTCAAGCTCTTCAAGTGAACTATGCGAGAGGGGAACTGGGACGGGGTTCTCGAAGTCATGCGGGACCGGTTTGAGAGCCGACTTACAATCTGCATATACGATTTTTGCTGTGGTTTTCTTTGAGAAACCACTAATATTAGTCATGTAAAAGTAACAATCAAAATCATGATTGGTTGGCTCACGCCATATCATTTGTACAGAAAAAGGCATACCCTTCCGTTTTCCATTCGGCCACTGTATAAGCCCTGAGTAACACACTGTGCAGCATATATGAAGTAACCACCTCTTGTCTAAGTCCCTAACTTTACACCCGAAATAATACTTATAGGCGGTTTTTAATTTGGTAGCCATGTTCTTCCTCTGGTCACGCTCAGCAAATTTTCCACAGACAACAGAAGTTGTCTGGGTGATTCACACAGCCTCTCCTATTCATGATCTAACACAATGAACATAGTTAAAACAGTAATCACACAGAGTGAGAGATACAAATATCACACGTACGTGACGGCAACGCGAACGACACTGAGAGTTACCAAGAACAAACTGACGTATTTGGCGCTTGCACACAATACGTCAGTGCCATCTATTGCTAAACTAAATAATGAACTTTCTCATCGTCTGTTTTATTGCTGTTATCTCTTTAATTTTGAATTAAGACCGCTTTCGTTTTAGCAAATTTTATAATACCGCCTATATCTAGCCGAAAGTATAGTTATATTCTTGCCCATGCTCATAACCCAAAATCCTGACGTGCTGCAACAATTCTGAGTGCGGATTCGGAATCAACATTTAGTCTAAAACACTTGCTTTTTACCGCAGTAGCAAAATCTTCGTTGTCCAGCATAATTAAGACCATCAGTACCCTACAGTGTCGTTCATATCCGTCGAGTGATTAGAGTTGTTTTTAGAAAAGTTATTTTGTCGAGAATAATGTTTCCAAGTAGAGAAACTGGTGCAAATATAATATATCACACACACACACACATACACACATACACACACAATATATTTCGATTGCTTTCAATAATGCACTTCTTATTCGAGGCTTTGATGAAGCTATAAGGGATTACTCAGTAACTCATCTATGAGTCCACTGCATCTTATAGCAGAAACAGCTGTAAGCTAATGCAGTTCATAAGATACTCGTTTATTCCATTGTCATCTAATTTTCTTTTACATACATACATACATACATATATAAATATAAATATAAATATAAATATAAATATAAATATATATATATATATATATATATATATATATATATATATATATATATATATATATATATATATATATATATATATATACAGACACCGTAAAAGTCCATTCATAGCAATACATAATATGCATATCAATTGAGTGGATGTTTGGAGGCTTAATTTGTTTTAAAACCTTTATAAAAATTTGGATAACGTGCATCCCAACCACATGGGACCGGGTCCACTCCCATTGAGTGACACCTTGGGCACAAGTGTTTTCTACTATGATCTCAGGCCTACTAAAGATCCAAGGCAATAGCGGTTCGGCCAATGAGACCGATAGAATAAGCGCTTCAAGAAAAATGCGTTCAACTTCCGATAGTCGATCCCTAGCAATGAGTCCTCTCTACAGCAACTGTAAAGATTACAAATCTGCGACCTGTGTAGCCGACCGATTTAAATTGCGGTCTAACTAAACCATCTCTTTCACCGAACGTAAGGAATGCTCTAAGTACGATCTGGGAAACCCATCGTGGTTGCTTGAAGTCGACATTGGTACATTCGAGAAATCCAATCGATACTTGTCAGACAGTTGGAAACATCTGTTCATGTTTTCAAGGCTTTTGCACCATCTTCTTTCGGTTAAAACTACATACTTCTATCGTGCGTCCAAAATACCAGTATCAAAGAGCGGGATGGTCTTAGAAAGGTTTCTAGGTGGCTGAAGAAATATGGTCATCTTGCTCCGGTGAGTACATAGACGGCCGTTAGTCAGAGGCACTGACTTTTCTATCATTCACATACTGTACCACCGACTTACGTGTCGGATTCAGGAAGATCATCTCTACCTAATTCTTTCCAGAAAAGCAATATTATTCCACCATTCGATGCCCTCAGGCCACAAGATAAGTAAAAACAAAGAAATGTCTTCATGCGCTGAGAGCGTACGTCTCCGAAATTCTGATTTCAGTAACGGCCATCTCATCTAAATCAAATAAACTGAGATCATTGAACATGAGGCCTTGCTTCCAAGCTAACTCTGGATCGCGTACATTAACACATCTTGCTCAGAGTGACACCATGTTTATTGGTGAAAATAGAAGTAGAAGTTATTCACCTTCGTCATTGCCAATGGCGGATGATCTGTGTCCTTTTTAAAAAGGGGGTCCCTTGAAAGGCCCTCGTAAAATCCCAACGCTCCCTGGGAATTTGTCCGGGAGAGTGAAATGAATTTGACGTGACATATTTATTAGTTGTCTCTCTTAAGATGTTTTGGGATGAATTATTTTAAATTCTTCCCCTCCTGTTGTTATTGCATCATTGTAAAATATTTCCCGATAGTCTATCAACTCATTGTTGCTTTTCTTTTCTTTATTATGGTGAACTTAGCAGATTAGTGGCTCAGGCATTATCCAACAGGGTACTGAAGACGCCTTGATGGAAAACTGTTAATTTGTTCAGTTTAAACTTTTGGAATTCACTTGTATTTGAGGAGGGCAAAAAACTTAACCAATAATGGAGGAATTCAAGAAACTTTTACTACTACTACTACTACTACTACTACTACTACTACTACTACTGCTGCTGCTGCTGCTGCTGCTACTGCTTCTACTACTGCTACTACTACTACTACTACTACTACTACTACTACTACTACTACTACTACTGCCACTGCTGCTGCTGCTACAACAACGACAGCAACAACAACTACAACAACAACAACAACAGCAACAACAACAACAACAACTACTACTACTACTACTACAAAAACTACTACTACTACTACTACTGCTGCTGCTAGCTTCCATATTACTATTAACAATTTCTGAAATTTTTGTCATCACCCTTCGACAAATTCCCTCACCAACATCTCCCCTATCCTCCATCCACCCTATCCTAACTCTTTGTCCCCTCGTCACCCCGCCTCTCACACATCCTGCATACAACCCTCTAACCCCCCCCCCCACCTCCGTTATCACTTCTAATATTACCCACAATTCTCTCCGACTCCACTCCCCACACATCGTACAAGAAAAGAAAAGAAAAGAACAGAACAGAAAAAAAACGTAACAACTGGGTAAAATTAAATTACAGACCTTCTTAACTGAAGATAACTCAGCACAGCGGCATTCTCATTCTCTAATCAGCTTTGTTCACTACATCCCCACCATTCTTCTTCTTCTTCTTCTTCTTCTTCTTCTTCTTCTTCTTCTTCTTCTTCTTCTTCGTGTGCATAAATGCATAAATTCTATCTTTACTTTCTACTATTTCAATTTTTTCATACCACCACCACCACCACCACCACCACCACCACTGCCTCTGCCGCCGCCGCCACCGCCGCCGCCGCCGCCGCCACCAGCACCAGCACCACCACCACCACCACTACAACCACCACCACTACCATCACCACCACCACCACCACCACCACCACCACCACCACCACCACCACCACCTCCACAACAACCACCACCACCACCACTACAACCACCACCACTACCACCACCACCACCACCACCACCACCACCACCACCACCACACAACCACCACCACTACTACCGCCGCCGCTGCTAGCACTGCCAGCGATGCCGCCGCTGCCACCACTATCGCCGCCGTCTCCGCTGCCGTCACCGCCGCTGCCGCGACTATTACTACTACTACTACTACTACTATTACTGCTGCTGCTGCTGCTGCCGCTACCATCAATGCTTCTAATGTCACCACTAACACTCTTTCCCTACCATTGTCACTATGACAAAGTTAGTTTTGCTCTATACGGTAGCGTCCTATCAAAGAGGAGATTTCGTTTTCTGCTATGTTACTCTTTCTCCCCACCATAAGCTATTGTCCAGACTTAGGAAAATGTCAGAAAACCAAATGGAAAAGAACCGACGAATCTCAGTTCAACTATTATTTCGTTCTGGTTCTTACCATTGTTCTATCCGGCTCTAAGGTGGTGAGCTGTCAGATTCCTTAACTCACCGGACAAAATACTTGGCGGCATTTTTCCGGCTTTACGTTGTTGAGTTCAAATGCCACCGACATCGACTTTGCCTTTCATCCTCTCGAGGCCGATAACATAAGTACCAGTTGGGAAGTCGAGCCGTTATAATTGACTATCCAGCTTTCCCAAAATTTCAGATCAGCCTATATATAGAAAGAATTATCCGACATTATTAATTTCTGTATTATTCTCTTATTCATTTCAGCCATGTAGCTGCAGCCATGCTGGAGCACCACCGAGTTTATTTCTAAGAAGTACACAACAGCGATTAGCATATTTACATTCAAATCTACCGGAATGTATTAAGAATTAATATGCTAGTCGTAGTTTTATTTCTTTATTTTCTTTACTCTTTTACTCTTTTACTTGTTTCAGTCATTTGACTGCGGCCATGCTGGAGCACCACCTTTAGTCGAGCAAATCGACCCCAGGACTTATTTTTTGTAAGCCTAGTACTTATTCTATCGGTCAATTTTACCGAACCGCTAGGTTACGGGGACGTAAACACACCAACATCGGTTGTCAAGCGATGCTGGGGCGGAATAAACACAGACACGCAAACACACACACACACACACACACACACACACATATATATATATATATATACATATACATATACATATATACGACAGGCTTATTTCAGTTTCCGTCTACCAAATCCACTCACAAGGCTTTGGTCGGCCCGAGGCTATAATAGAAGACACTTGCCCAAGGTGCCACGCAGTGGGACTGAACCCGGAACCATGTGGTTGGGTAGCGAGCTACTTACCACACAGCCACTCCTGCGCCTTTAAGTTCTTTCTTTTTTTTTTGGTTTTTGTTTTCAGTTTCCATACTTCGTTATTTTCTTTTGTATTTTATTCTCGATATCTGTTTTATTTTCCAATCTCAACGTGTTGGTTTTAGATTTGTCCTTAATTCTTGTCATTTAGTCTCTTAACTCCGATGGTATGTTTTTATTATTGTATCCTTATTTTCATCCGTTTATAAATATGCGAGTGTACAGGTTGTTCGATCTAAATTTGACACCTTGCCTAAAAGGAAAACAAAGCAATATCCCATCCAAAAATCAAGATATTTTAAAAAATCCAAACGTGTCAATTAGATTATGGTTAGGAGGTAACAGTTTACTCAAAGTAGCCGCCCTCAGCTTCCACCTTGTTCTCAAGACGCCTCAGGAAACTCGCGCATGCGTTCCTCAGTGTGCTCCTGGGAAGATCATCGAGCACTTCCTTGGCTATTAGCTCGGGGTTGGTGTTGTATGCAGACTGGTTGGTGTCCTTCTCACCCGTGCCCTACACGTTGTAATCTATGAGATTACAATTCATGGGAATTAGGAGGCCAAAAATTGGGCCTGGCGTTGTCGTAGAAATTCTCCGACAACTGCTTCTGATTCTTTCTATAGAGGCATATCAAGGAGCCGAATCCTGGTGTCACAAATATGGCTTTCCAGTAGCAAGCCTCTTCAGTCACGGTTTGACCACAGTCTCCAGCTGTTTCACAAGATCCTCTGAATTGAGATAAGGCCCATGTCAAGTCATACGGTCTTTACAGTGTTAACAGAGCATTGAGCAGCAACAAATGATGTCCGTATTTTGATACCCGGCGGAAATACTTGTGATATAGGTAACATCTGCAATATTTAGATGCTTCCAATTCTCCATGTCAGCAAGTTTTTTCTTTATGCTCTCCAACGCCGTCGACTTTTCACCGATGCTATAAGCTGCTTTTCAAAAAAGAGACATCAAAATCATCAAAATTATCCCGATCACACTGCATATATATATATACATACACACACACACACACACACACACACACACACACACACACACACACACACACACATATATATATATATATATCATTCAACTACGGTAGTGGTTGAATATATTCTTAAATCTACCATTTCGTCAATCACAACAGATTCCAAGCTTCACTACTAATTCAGTTCTCAACTAAATTGCAAACTGCTAACAGTTTTAAAGAGTACACCTCAGCTACACTTTGGCATAAATAGTTTGGGATTTGGCTCAGTAGAAAAAAAGTTACACCAAAATAACTGCGACCTCAAGAGGGGCAGTAAGGCACCTATTCACCTTCGATTAACATTAACTTCTTAATTTTAAATTAAAGTATATCTTTCTTAGGCTTAAATGAAAGACAATGCATGAGTAATTCAAAATCTCTAGTCGCATTGAACAAAATTTAGTAGAAGAGTTATGAGGTAAAATGTTACGAAATTTCATGTCAGTGAGTAAGGGAGTAACGCTTCAGCTAAAAGAATAAAGAATATATTTCTAAAATCAATGTTTACTTTCTAAGGCGGTGAGCTGGTAGAAACGTTAACACGTCGGGCTAAATGCTTAGCGGTATTTCGTCTGCCGTTACGTTCTGAGTTAATATTCCGCCGAGGTCGACTTTGCCTTTCATCTTTTCGGGCTCGATAAATTAACTACCAGTTACGCATTGGGGTCGATGTAAACGACTTAATTCCTTTGTCTGTCCTTGTTTGTCCCCTCTATGTTTACCCCCTTGTTGGCAATAAAGAAATAAGAAAAGTTAACGCACCAGGTGAAATGCTTAACGGTATTTCATCTGTCTTTACGTTTTTGAGTTCAAATTTGCGTGGAATCAAGTACCCTGGCCCCCTAATATGCTGCAAATCCCTTATTTTGGTTCGGAAAAAATGAGGGGGATCCCCCCTCCCAATCCCGGAATCATTGGAAATTTTTTTTCGCTGAATGAATTCCTGTGACCTCCTAATACAAAATTAGGTTACTTAAGTTGAGCCTGGTAACTGATGGTTTTGGGGTTTGGTTGTTTGTAACTTTTGGTGAGCCATGGTGCAACCAGTAACATGGTAAAAATCCCTGCCATTAATTTGGTATGGATGGGTAATATCAAATAATTCAATCACACTATGTATTTAAATTAAACACACAAAAAAAAAATTGAAATATTATCACTTACATTGAAAAATTGAAATATTAACTTTCAGTATTTTATAAGGTAAAATCTTAAATTATTAATTGACACATTATAACAGCAATGCCTGGAAAAATCACGGATTACATGGAAAAATGCGAGCTTGAAAAGTAATATTCTTAAGATTATAAACCTGGAAAAGTACAGCACAAGTTATTACACCTGTAAAAGTATAAGACAAGCTATTACTTCTAGTAAATTAAAGAATAAGAAACTGGCGGAGCGGTTTGGCACAAGAGACCGATAAAATAAGTGTCAAACTTATAAATATAAGTGCTGTGGTTGATTTGTTAGAGTAAAACCCTTCAAAGTGGTGCCCCAGCATGGCCGCAATCCAATGACTGAAACAAGTAAAAGAAAAATGATTGGGATTATTTACTTTTTTGTGTTTAGATTTTAAACACCACTACAGGGAATTTTTGTCTATTGGTACTTTGCATAATCCCGTAGCCTAATTTATTTAACTCACTTTATTACACATCTAAAACCTTTCCAATTATGAGTTCATAATTTTTTTTTTTTTCTTTTTGTCACTTAACCAAAGGCGACAGTCTTGATTCATTTTCGCGGCTTCTGTGACACGACTAGTGGAAGGATATTATCCTCACATCTAAGTATAGGTTCGAATTACTGTAACAGACTCCGATAAAGCTACACACTTATGCTTCTGGGAAAACCAAGAATGTATGACTTCCATATTCCCTTACAATTCTTCCTAATTTTTGGCATTATACCTGCAATTTTAAGGGATGTGAAAGTCCATCATATCAACCCCAGTACTAAACTGGTATTTATTTTATCGACACCGAATTGATGAAAGGCAAGATCTATCTCGCTGATATATGAACTTAGAACGTTTAAGCCGGAACAAATATCGCAAAGCATTTTGTCCAACGTGCTTACGATTCTGCCAGTTCACTACCTTAATGTATTCCTTTACAATGAAATTAAGTACTGGACCTCTTATCCGGTTTCCAGAAACCCGGGATTACTGTGCAATATATTGTACCCTGAATTGAGTAAAAAGACCCTGCTTTTTTTTTTTGTCGGTTTATTTGCCATACGGTGTGTTAAAAATAGTTTTATTCTTTACTTTTTATGTAGATCGCTAATGATTAAACATATTCTATTTTAGAAGCGTATTAATTTGTACCAGTATCTGCGAAATAAAATCAGGTTCTTTACTTTTCTTCGTTTAATTTTCTCCTTATAAACATTACACTGTATACGTGGTAGAGAATGGTATATTTTACGAATTTAAATGGTCGATCTGTTCTATTTAAGCGTTCAAGACGGTGCTCCAGCAGGCTGCCGTCTAAAAGACTGAAACAAATAAAAGAGAAGAAAAGAAAACATTATTAATTTACTAACGGCGAGACTTTGTATTTCAGATAGATAAACGATCAAGCTAATTTCACTGCAATTATATTTCTGAAAGTCAGTTGGTAGATCTAAATCCGGAAAAAGCATGTAGTTTGGTCTTTATACTTCATGGTATCCTATATTTACTATCGTTGCTCAAAAAATTATTTTCTTCCCACTAAGCTTTTTATTCACAGGTCCATCTGATATTAAGAGATGAGAATGACGTGATATTCATGCGTTTCTTAAGTGTTTACCTTGGTATGATGAAATGAAAAAAAAAAAAAAAGAAAACTAACTCCAATGGAGAATCGAAACCCGCTGATGGATTTAGCAGGTGATGTGGATTATCTTTGCTCTGAGGCACTCATTAGCAGCATCACTGTCTGATAATGAAGACCATGAAGTTAATAAATGAAAAAATATATCATTTATAATAGAATCACTTTAGCATTTTGTTTGATTTATTTTATTTTATTATATATATATATATATATATATATATATATATATATATATATATATATATATATATATATATATATATATTTCTATATATATATTCTTTAATATGCTACAGACAAAACCCCTATAGTTTGAAGGTATAGGGATGGGAAATTTGTAATATTCATACCATTCTGAAGGGTATTAACAACACGAGGGAAGTGAATTGGCTTCAACCGAGGGACGGGATAGACAGTGTTTTCTCGGTGTCGGCTCGCCAGGAGCTTAGTTCTACCCTACGGTGCTCATCATTATGTCGGCTCTAATAATGAAGACCCAGCCGTAGTATTTAAAATAAAAATATCATATAAAAGATTAAAACACAATAACAACAAGAATAACGACGACGACGATAATAATAATAATAATAATAATAGTAATAATAATAATAATAATAATTTCTTTATTGTAATAATAATAGTAATAATATTTAAGATGCTTAAGAAATGAAAACATGCATTCAGATAGAGGTACATACATGCACACGTGCTAGCGTCTTTTTCTTATTAATTTTCTCATTTTCTTCGACCCCTTCTCCTGCTCCCTTCATCCTTCTGCTCCCTCCCTGTTTCTCCACTTCTCCCTTAACCCTTCCCCTTCCTCGTCTTCTTCTCATTGGTCGGCCGCCTTTCTTTCTTTATAATTATTTTAATTGGCTTTAAATGTCAGTAACTTGAATCTACCCATTAATGTAATGTCGTCTCTCCCTTTCCAGCCAGCAATTTCGTGCGTATGTATGTGTGCGAGTATGTGTGTATGTATAGTAACCTCCATTTTATTATTATTATTATTATTTTGTTGCTTTTTTTTGTTTGTTTTTGCGATATGCTGTTTGTTTTATAATTAGTCTTGTTGTTTTTGTTGTTTTTAGCTATTGCAGTTGTTTGTTGCTATTCAATTCTTTTGATTTCTTCCCCACCCCATCCCTAAACCCCATTGTTTTCTCTGTATTATTTTCGCTTTTTCTTTTCTTTTCTCCCCCCCCTTTTTTTTTTCATCTTTACAGTATTCTACTTCGAAGCTCAACTTTCAAAATGAACCTCTTTTTTCCTTCATATTCATAATGTCTCTTCCTTTTATTGTGATTTTTTTTCTTTCTTTTCCTATAACACATTATACCATCCAACACTTTGTAACTCCCGCTTCCTTACCTTTGCTTGAATTCTGTTCGAGAGAAAAGGAACAAAACAGGACCAGGATAGACGGAGGTAAGGTATCAAAATGGATGTCATGTGAAGCTCTTCAGTAAAGGAGATTGAAAAGGTGGAGTTCATCGCAAAGAAAGCAGAAAGCGCTGCTGTTTATTCTGTTCTATTCATTTTTTTTATAAGCATTTATTTTTCTGTATATATGTGTGTATGTATACGTGTATGTATCTATGTCTATGTGTGTGTGTGTGTGTGTGTGTGTGTATGCTTATGCGTATTTTTGTCTGTGTTTCACCTGTATTTTTTGTTTTATATGTTTTATTTCATCTAT